>NC_051161.1:105505970-105805970 GCF_013339745.2 Dermacentor silvarum | reverse complement strand
ATCATTCCAGGCACTTCAGTAACTCAACTTTGAACTAAACTTTGGCTCTGATATTATATCTATAATGGAATCCATGAATTTTGAACTGTACAATTTTTTCTGTTTTTTTTTCGGGTTTATTTTGAATTTCGTCCCAGGTCGTCTGAGGAGGTGAACGGGAAGTGCTGTGCAAGAAAGAAGAGGGTCACTCGGTGCTCGAGCCACGAAAAAGCGCGTAGATGAGCCACTAGAGGACCTAGTTTGCACTTATGAACTTTAAGAAGCTACTGTGGTGAGGTGGCCGGAAAGAAAGCCAAAGATTAGAAAGCGCACATGTCAAGAAAAAAAAAAAACTTGCATCAAAAGAATCGGCTAGTACTTACACAACGTACGGTGACACTGCCGCAATTAAGTTTAATGGACAATGCCCGGCAATTGTGCTTAGTGCTCACCGCTCTGCAAAATAACCGATGTGCTCCAATGCTTACACGCGTCTGTTTACAAAGTATACCTGGATGTTTTCCAACAATTTTTGTGCAGGCGCGTCAGCTCTGTTGCCCAGAACACAGTTAACCGGTCGCGTGAAGTGCCGGTGGATGGCAGTTCTTTCCTTCTCTAAAATTACTTATATCCGCATTATCGCCATGGAAGCAAGCAGGACGTGGATGCATGAAATTTTGAAAGCGCCCCGTGCTTACGCTATAGCAAACACCCTTTCGCACCGTTGCCATTCAAAGGTACTAGTCACTCGGCACGCCAGTGCACATTTCACGATGGTATATAAACTCAACAGCGCGTTTATTTAAAAATGTCCAGGCCATTCCCTCTGCTTTCTCTTCGCTTGCCAAGTGGCCTTAAGTGTAACCTACGGGACTCAGCTCTCTAAGTTACCGCTTCGGTCACAGTCCAGTGGACACACTTCGCCGTATCACGGGAATCAGTTCAGGGCGCTCTGCAGTTCAAGGCGCTCTGTCGCTGCTGAACTAAAATGATGTCTGATGATAAAATGTGTTTGTTTGTGAGGAGCCAGGAAATCTCTGCTCCAAAGTTGTGTTGGTGGCAATCAACATTGGTTTTAAAAATGTTTTTTCTTTGAAATGTTTTTAAATGTCAATATTTACTGTGGCTCGATCGGCTATTGTGTTCTGGTTTTAATGCCGGCATGCGTAGGCGTTACTTTCAACTCACCGCCTTCTGTGGTTAAGAGACACGCGAGACATGTGGAGCACGCGTGTTCTCGATTGAACACTTTTGGCAACATTGTGTGCAGTTGGCGTTGACTTACCGCGTCGTAGTAGGGGGCTGCCAACTTTACGTCGGAGTCAGGGGTTGCGATGTAAACTGTCATTCCAGCATTTTTCGACTGAAAACAATTCAAGCAGCAGGAGGAAAACCTTAACGACTCGAAGAAGAGGCTGCTTACAGGGAAAGATCCCATTTGGATCGCAAATGCCTGACAGTACTAATGCTGGAGTGAGATAGCGCGGTAGGCGAGTCGGTTAGAATTCATCGTAAGTTTTGTAACAGCTAAAAAGCAACACGGAAAAAAGGAAGAAAGGCATCACAACACGGCGCTGACTCACAACTGCCTATCTTATTCATGAAGTTCGCACACATATACGGAAATGAAGTCCAAAAATCCGCATGTGCGATGGTACGCTTCGATGATGTAGTTATCAGGTCTGACCTAAATAGCGAAATTCTTGTTCGGAACTACGAAATTCTGGGAACTACAAAGTGGGCGCGAAGCGTGACGTCGCGCCGCCTTTGTGATTAGTCCAGGTGGCAGCAGGAAAGGTTCTAACGCTTCATCGCCGGTGTCAGAATAATAATGAATCTGTAGTGACGAAGTAAGCACAAGCGTCGCTGTGGTCGCATGGCTCCTGAAGTGAGGAAGAGAAAGACAAAAGGATCGGTGTCGCTGGTTTTGCCTCGCGCTGGCGTTTGGCTGGAACTGCTCGGGTGCTCTTTGCGCTGCACCTGACGGGATTAAACGCCAATAAACCCCATATCATTTGGAGGAGGTGCGAGGTATCCTAACGACTCGCCCTGGAACGCCGGAGCCGCACTCTGCCCTCCGCTACCCCCACGACCATGCCAGACGACGCCAGTGGGCGACCCACTTCGTCAACTGGGCCAGTCACCTGCGGTGCCATTCGTGAACGAGACCCAGCTGTGTTCAGTGGCACCGCTGATACCGACGTCGACGACTGGCTTTCGTCGTACGAACGGGTGAGCAGCCACAACAAATGGGACGATTGGACAAAGCTCACCAAGGTTATTTTTTATCTTGCGGGTGTCACCCACCTCTGGTTCCGCAACCATGAAGCAACCATTGCGACATGGAATGACTTTAGGACTGCATTCGCGGAGGTATTTGGCCGTCCTGCGGTGCGAAAGCTTCGCGCCGAACAGCGCCTTCGCCACCGAGCGCAACAGCCGGGCGAGACTTTCACTAGTTACATCGAGGACGTCATATATACCTCTGCAACCGCGTGAGCCGAACGATGACTGAGGAAGATAAGATTAAAGAAATCCTCAAGGACATTGATGACGACGCTTTTCAGATGCTCATGGTCAAGAATCCTACCAACGTTGCAGCCGTAGTCACATATTGCCAAAGCTTCGACGAATTACGCCGGCAGCGAGCGCTCGCCCGCCAAACTGTTCCTCAAGTAACCTCCCTTTCCAGTTTGGTGACTGCTCACGGACAGGCTGATGACGGGTCTCTGCTGCCTCTGATCAAAGCCTTCATTCGTGAAGAGGTGGCCCGCCAGCTCTCGCTGCTCCCTCTCACCCAGGAGCCTGTCCAACCTTTGTCCTCGGCCGTGCAACAGGCCATCCGCGACTAGGTTGCAGAGGCCCTTCCACCAGTCCACCAGATTGCTCCACCAGCTCAGATTACTGCACCTTTGAAGTACGCTGAAGTCGTGTCGCGTCCTAGACCAACGACACTCTCCTACTCGGCGCCGCCACCGCGCCCAGCGCTTCTCCCTGTCCCTCAAATGCCCCCTCAGTACTTCCGGCCGCAAGATCCATGGCGCACGCGGGACAATCGGCCGATATGCTTCTCGTGCGGTATCGCGAGACATGTGGCGCGCTTTTGTCGCCGTCGCCTGCCGCGTCAGGACGTCGTCGTTGAGCCACAGGTACCTGCAGCCCATCAGCATGCTGATTCGAACCCATCGCCGAACTTCTGGACCGGTCGTCGGAACTTCAGCACCCGTCGTTCACCATCACCGCATCGCTGTTCGATATCGCCGATGCGTCGTCGCCCACCTTCCAACGAGAGAAACTAAATGCAGCAGCTTCGGAGGAAAGAGCTGCACGCTTTTCGAAATGCCCAAGACCTCCGCTATCGCCGCAAAACATTATACACAAATGTGCTGGACCTGACGGGATTAAACACCAATAAACCTCATATCAAATCAATCAAGGTCTATTCCATCGTCATCACCGTCGCCGTTATACTGCTGTCATCGTCGTCCTCTCACTGCTCCCTTGAGGAACACAATTGTTCATCTTACACAAACATGATGCTCCATCTGGTACCGCTTTGCACAACCATAAGCAGGGATGGATACCCAGCTACATGCAAAGTTCTTCGCATAACAATGATTCCGATAGTGCGCAGGGTCAACATAGTTTTTTTTTCTCGGCGCCACGCGGACAGTCGCTCTCGTAACTTTTCCTTCCCTGTAGTTTAAGGCAGCTTTGCACAATAGTACTGTGAGTGTTGTCTTTTTTTCCAGAAGCGAGCACGCACCCGCCTTCAAGAAATCATCAGGACTACGCCGAGGCCATGCACAGCAAAACTCGCCTGACAGAAGTTGGAGGTCGTTACCGGTATGCTTCATATTTTCTCTCTTTCAGATATCCAGAACAAAATATATTTTCATAGAGTGGGCAAAGCTATAAACTATCTATTACACAAACCTATGCGTTTCATGAATTGCACGCGATTACTTTTCACTTAGTCATCGATATGCCAGTACAAGCCAATAAATTTGACTTCTGCTTTTGAGTTTACTTATCGCAGGGTTTATTCAAAATGAGTTGGACATAGAAAAATGAATCCAACTTTCTTTCTTTCGTAAACTTTGTCTAAAAAAATAAGTCATTCATGATGCTAGACGCCATATATAACGTGGCTTATTGAAGCACCCATAATGGCGGTTAAAGCAGCGAATAAATATTTTGTAGTTGTGACGTTCTTCCGCCATTGCGCTATTTGGAGTCGACCCATTCAATCCACACCGTTTGAGAACCACGCTCTTGTGATGGCCGAAGTAAACGTGGTATGTTGTGTTTGTTTTAGCACGTGTTATTTATTTATTTACCTTATTATATACTTAATATACAAACCTACATTCGCTGTATTAAGTAATGCAGAGGAGGGCAGACATGCCAATAGCAGAGCAGTGAACATCAACACTACTCACAAAGACGCATGATGACAGACATAGCAGAACAGGCAGTGCAAACTTCTGTACAGCAATATATATATATATATATATATATATATATATATATATATACCACCAAAAACTGTTACGGATGATCGATGTTCATTCACAGGTGAAGACTAGGATGGATGAGAGGTCGCCACGATGTCGCCACCGAAATGTAGCCGTGGCTGCTGCTGAGTTCTTCATTCTCCTCCTCTTCTATCTCCTCTTTTCCACGTTACACTGTATATATATATATATATATATATATATATATATACAGCAAAAATAATACTAAGAAAAAAATGCACATGTAGGACCAGTACGTACACTCAATCACACATTTTAACAACTTATAGTGTAAAAGGTCGAATGTGATGTATGGAAAACGGTTTCCCCGGCGAGTCAGTTCCCCTCATTGATGGTAGGGAAGAAAATGATACCTAAATAAGTTCGTTCTTCTTTTCATTTACCTTTTCTTAATAAAAAGTTGGAGGACGCTTAAGCTTCGCTTTTAAGAGTGGAGCGCGATAGCATTCAAAGATCCCTGACTGCTTCTCACGGTTCCCGACGACTGCAGCTTATGCAACCACAGTGGTTACTGGCAAACACTGGCGGTGAACGCTATGCACATAGCGAGCTGTCTGGTAGAAGCGCAGCCTGTTGCGTGGGCTGATCCCGGAGATAGGCCACAACCGCGCCAAAGAAATTAGATCATTTTTTTTCAGGTTCCCGTGTTTGTTTCGCACTAATAATATTTCAGTCTGAGAAGATTTAACATGAAATGCATGCGCTGTGGGTTTTTTGTTTCGTGCCACTTGTTTGTGGATTGTCATTCTCAAAATTCCGAGGAATAGCTTTGTCGAGAATGTAAGTCAAGGTATGAGCACCATTAGTGATAGAATGGTGTGGCAATATAACCCGCATATACCGCACGTCTTATATGAAGGCGTGGCATATGCATATACCTAAATATGATCGGAGGGCCTGCATGGTTGGGGATGATTTTCTCCGCCACCCGCCGACATCGCACGCCGGTTGCCAACGCCGGATTTTATGCGACACGGGGCCCTTAACGCTGTCGCGTTAAAACCACATCCACCCTTCAGTCACGCTCACTGCGCGTTGACCCTGCAGCGCAACGTCACGCCTACCAAAGGATTCTGGTGACATGGTGACATGTACAGGGCTCGCGGAATGCAATGCGTCAATTTAGGCTTAACCAATGCGCAGACTTGCGTTTGCAACGTTTGCGGTTGGTGCGAGGTCGGCGTAATTTTGTTTAGTTCACTTAGATCAGAGTCCACGTCAGCTTTAGTGACCATATTCTTAGCAACATGGCATATAACTCTGCAGTAATTGCACATACTAAGTGCTCCGCATTGAAATTTATTGTCGCGTTTCATTCCGTGAGCACTGCACATGCGGAACCTGTGCATCACTATAAAATAAATATGTCAAACAGGCGTAGTATATGGTTTCTCTGTGGAGCAGTAGTAATTACGGGCAAAAAAAAAAAACGTGTAGAGAATAGAAAATGCGTCAGGGATAGGGCTCTGTCCATGCACCCGCTCTCAACGTGATCAGGAAAGGCCACTGAGGAAATCGAATTAAAATTATCACATGAATCTTAAAAAAAGAAAAAGAGAACCTTCTTGCTGGGCTAGTTGATGCTCAAATGATAATTAGGAAATTGCGAACGTTGTCTGTTTGCATAGCGAACTTACTTCGTCCATGGTTTCCCTCTCTTTCTTCTATAGTTTTCGTGCTATAGAGCTGATTTCATAAATAAGAGCAGATAGTAGGAAATCGGTCACGAAGGGACCACTTCAAGAAAAGTGGTTAAGCAGGTCGAGATACACTGCCAGATAAAGAACTTTCGCAGAAAGAGTGCAATAACTGGAGAAAAGAAATCCATATTTCCTGCTCCTGCCAAGAGCCTATGACAGCAAGAGGCCAGGCAGGATTATGCGCGAGAACACTTCATTTTTTCCGTTCATCCCGCAACGCTGCTACTGTTTCCGACTGACAGTCCGACGCACGCACGGTGTCAATTTCACGAACAGTCGTGAAATTGCAGATCACAAAACTTCCGCCCATTTCATTTTTTTTACCTTCTCCCCCTTTTTCAATCAGCTTCCATCACACGTGGATGCATAATGTCTCACCGTGTTGACAAAACCCAAAGCCATCTTTATTTCAACCCTTCTAGCTATGTTATGTATATATGGAACACGACTTCCAGGCTTTTTTTTTTTGTTCTGTTTTTTGTTCTGTTTTGATTGACAGATATATTTTGTTATCCACACTTGTACGTTATTATGCACGGACTGGTTGAAAGACGCAAACCGCTCTTAGGGCTAACAGGCGCTCTTTTCTCCAAGGACTAAGGTTTCGGCTTGTTGGTTGCATATGTTGAAGTGAACTGCACTTTAGCGAATGGATTCTTCAGTAACTTGGCATTCCATAGCTTGGACCAAGTTCGCAAAGCGCTTCGTTCTACTGCGGTCGCCTTCGCTAATGATTTGTCCACCATCAGGGTTGTTAGAAATTGTCCTCTTACGAAAATTAAAGTGTAATAACTTCCGGTGAATACAGGCTTTGCCTTTTAGTCCGTTGTTTCTTTTTCTGCTTGTTTTGTGTTGTACCGCGTATCTTGTTTTGAGGTGCTGATACCAGTGCATTTATATACCTACGTGTGTATTTCAGAGTTGTCGGAATTCGCACTTGTCCGTGTGCCGAGTGTGTCCTTTTTTGTCTTTAGTTCTTACAGATCAGAAGGGCAATTGACTTCAACAGCGCTTTCCTCAAAAGAGCTTGCAAGATAACGCGCCTGTGTGCTCAATTCTTCTCGGGAGACGTCAACGCCCGCGGCGTTTGGTGCGTCAAAATTTGCTTCCTCGCGCCCACGAGCTCCTTGAAGTTTCAGCGCATACTATCCTTCTTCCAAGCAGTGTGGCAACCTCAAAGGCTTACCTGTCCCCTACAGAACACGTGGGTCGTGATTTCGTTGGTTCATTGTGCGGCAACCGCTCGACATGGTTTTTCTGAAGCCATGTACCGGGTGTTTCACTTAACTCGAGCCAAATTTTAAAATTTGCCACGCGTCTTCAAAGGGGGCTGACGACGTTTATTGAGAGCAGCTGGCTCCTGCAGAAAATGGCAGCGAGAGCTAACTATCGAGTAGATGTAGATGTACATGTAGAGCGTTGGAGTTAGTGGCACATACCCATTCTGGGGGGTAGGCCAAGAACCGGGTAGTTCGAATTAACAATGAGAAAGGAGGTTTATAAAATAATGCAAACATATATTTGGGAATATAGATGCATATGAAAATGAATAATTAGAATATCTCATAAGACTTGAATAGAATAAAGGAATAATTATGAAGACTAAAAAATAAGAAATAAACAGCTAGTCATCAAATTTGATAAAATATTTCGGAACCCTAAGCCCTGATTTTGTCATCTAAATATTTCTGACCCTGAAATGTAATCCTGGATGGCATCGACAACCTTCCTGTTGCTGTGCCCAAGGGTAGAGGCCCCCAATGATAGTAAATTTTCCACATTTAGTTCTAATCCAAGAAGGCGGAACGGAGTTTCTAAGGTTCTTTTTCACAATTTAGAATATGTTTGGCAGACAATGAGAAAATGATCTAATGTTTCATGTTGTCCACAATAGGGACTGTTAGGTGAGGGAACCAGACCAGCTCTGTGTAGGTAGAAATTTAAAAATGGAATTCTGCAGCGTAGTCTAGTGATTGCGACTTCAAGTGATAGCGTTTGACAGAGTGTGCTATTCCAATAATGCGACAAGTGCTGAAAATCTGAGGAGTTTGTTAAAGAAGGGGCATGAAATTCACTCAGCATCATTTTTCTTCAAACTCTAGCCCCTATGATGAAAGCTGAAACCGGTAGGATTTGAATTACCGGGTCATTCAGGGACGCTTTCGCCAACGAATCTGCCATTTCGTTTAGAAATAGGCCCTTGTGCCCTGGTACCCACACCAATCTAATCAAAGCTAAGTGAGGGGGCACTAACGATCTGAAAGCTCGCAAAACCGGGGAATTATTAGAAGCTGTGAGGGAGGAGCACAGAGATAAAGAATCCATCACGATCACTGTGTAACGTGTTGATGTATTGATTTTAAGGAGGGCTAGAGCGACCGCTAAAAATTGCGCTAGAAAGATCGGTACGAAGTCTGGGTGGCGAAGAGAGAACGACCAATCAAGAATATGAGAAAATATTCCAATTCCACACTTTTCTTCATTTTGAGAAGCGTCAGTCTGTCTCGATCGGAACGTGCAAAAAGTAATCATTTAAGATTGAGCTTAGCATGCGGTAAGATAATTCCTTTGCATTTTTAGAAAAAATATCATCATACTGAATTTTAATGGAATTGGTGTTGTAAATAACAGGACTCACCTCACGAATTTGTATGTGTAGACAAGGACGAATGAAGAGGTGACACACACAGGCGCTAACTTGCAACAATATTTATTTCGAGCAAAGGACCCACACATATATATAGAAATGTTTCGCATACATCATCATACATGCGCCGTTTACAAAAAATACCTTACACAGATAAGCTAGCTCTTTGCTGGAAAGGGCAATTGATGGTTGCGAAATACAGTTATCCCCGAGCCTGTCAATCATTTCTGCTTCGATAATTTCGCGAGTTATTCTTCCTCGTGCTCTTCCGACGATAGAGCAGTCTCTGTATGCTGGAGCACACGTCGAGCCGTCACCGTCATCCGCCCCGGCTTCAGCCCACTTGCAATGCCTGCAGTGAGCGTCGAGGAACCCACCCCGCTTTTCTGCTACACTATACCGGTGTTCCCTTAAGGGCGCAGGGTAGGCCCTATACCTCCCATGTATATTGAGCCTTATTTGAGACCCATTTTCTCAGCAACTACTGCGTGTAGCGCATTGGTGTTTGTTTCATTTGATTCGCGATCATGTCGTCTTGCAGTGGAACTAGAACTAAGATTATTTGTCAAAGATCAACAGTTTCGCAATTTTTTTACTAACACAACCAGTTTTTGTTCTTTTTTTCCAAAGAAAACAATTCAGAGAAAATTAACTGTTGAGTGCATGTGTACCATTCTAGTTCAGTAGTTGTGCATAGGTGTCTACTTTACGCTGGCTAAAAATCAACGTGCTGTCATTTGAAGTTTTTATAAAAATGGGGCAAATGTAACAAAAAAATTATTTCGAGATATTGAGGGTCAAAGACAAAAAACATGTTCACTTCATTTTCTTTAAAAAACAAGATGCACTGAACCATTTGCCTAATAGCCACCAGCCACATAGTCATTGCCAGAGACAGCGTTTCGCTTCTCTGCTTGTTTTCTTGTTTCCCTGGCTTGTTTTGTCATGTGTTCGGCCTCTCTCTTGGCAAAATACAGTCGACAACGGTCCACTTCACCCAACCACATCACAGTGTTACGCACTGGTGATATGCCAAATGCCTTCAGGACGTTAACTCTTGCCATCCAACCTTCATTTAACATGAGCACAGCATCAAAGGTGGCAGTTTTGAGCATCTCCATTCCGAGGAACACATTTTCGGTGCGCGCTCCCACACGACTTGGTTAAATGACTCATTAGCAATTTGTGTCTTGCCGTGTAAGCACTTTTTCAGCAGGTCTTGGTAGAACTGTTGGAATATTGGCTTAATGGCAAGAAGGACTGGTGCAGGCAAGTATTCTTTGTGCACAAAAGGCTCCTGTGTCAATTGAGCCTTGTTGTATGCACACCAAGTGCCAGCATCTTTTGGGCAGAGCCCGTGACTTGGGTCGATATCCGTAGCCAACATGTGAAAATATGTTGCCCAAACAGCTTTCCGCATGCTTTCCAAGTCTCCAGTGTTTCTTCTTATGGCTAAGCCATAATAGGTTTGTCTTTTGTCAATGCAAGTGTCAGTCAGCCGCCCCCGTCCTGACAGACCTTTGCCATCAGATAGCTTTGTGCCCTTGCTTTCTTCAACTTTCTTAGCCTGGCACCCACTCTCTTTTGTACGTGCCCAATGCACTCTTCTTTCGTGATTTCCACAAAATTTACGTTTCGAAGAAGCATGAGCGATTGCTAGGTTTTGCTAGGTGAAAAAAGGGGGCGTGGCCGCTCGTCACTTGGTTTCGAAAACCGGGTCTTTTTGGCTCAATCAAAACGCGGAAAAACATGTGGGGTACTGGATATTGTTGAGGAAGGCCTGAGCATTTCAAATAAGTGAAAAACCAAAAATCGATTTTTTTTTAAATTTTGCCCTACCCTGTGACCTTAAACGCTCGTTGAGGCACCTTCCGCTTTGTCCCACGTAATTTTTTCCACACCTTAAAGGAAGGTTGTAAACGATTGCTCCCGCACATTGAACAAACGGGTCCTGGTGTTTCTTTGTGCACATGCGTTTCTCAGGCAGGTCTGGTCTGGTTAGTCTGCACAGACATTGCAATTTTGTAAATGCTGAAAAGACAACCCTAACACTCGCACGTTGACCTATTTTCTTTAAACGGTGTGGTAGGCCGTGGATATACGGGATGACAGCTACGTTCTTCTTATCTACACAAGGCATTCTGGAAAATTCTTTGATAACTTCGACTTGAGCAGACTCTCAGCGACGCTAATAAGGACATGTATAGGGTAACCTGCCAAACGAAGGCGGAGGATCTGATCATTGAAGCTGTCGGTCATCTGCTCAGGGCATGACTTGCATAACGCGCTTGACAAGCATGTCTTTGCTATTCCCCTCTTAACCAGCTTAGAGTGCGCGGACTGATATGGGAGCAGTGGCTTGTTCGCGCGGGGCTCGTACTTCCAGCGTACATGGTCGTTGCAAAATAAAAACTTAATGTCAAGAAAGCGAATACTTCCGTCAATCGGCAGTTCATGCGTTACTTTTAAAGGAGATAAGCCCTCGCGTATAAAAGAAAGTGCGTTAGTGGTTAAAAAATCAAAACAGTCAGAGCTGCAGTCAAGTAAAACTAAAAAGTCATCGACGTATCTAAAAACTTTGAGAATCTTAAAATCTGGAAGCCGACCACTCATGTTCTTGTCTAGTTCTGCTAAAAATATATCGCTGAGAATGGGAGCTATACAGGATCCGATGCAAATTCCTTCCTTCTGTATACAAGGCTGCCCTTCCCACAGAATGAAAGTAGACCGAAGATAAAAACTAAGAAGTTCTAAGAAACTGCCATTCGACATCCCGGTTGCGTTCGTGAAGGCTATGTTTCCAAAAGTGTCAATAGAACACTGAACACTGGAGAGCAGACCTGGATGCGGTAAGGAATAAAACAGGTCTGCTATCTGAATTTGGTAAGGAAAACAGGTATTACTTTCTCAATTTGTTAAATCTATTTTTTATTGAAGGATAAATAAATCAATCGTGGAAAAATGGGAAAAATTATTGAGGCAATCTTTTTGTATCACAAAGAAAATTATAAATGGCTCGGCAAACATTCCCGTGGCTATATCCTAACACCGTGGCTCCAAGTGAGAGTATAACTGAACTGCTTAACGGCAGTCCTAGATTGCGAAGTGGGATTTCCAAACATCGTTGTCGATGATTAGAAAACCTCCGACTCGAGTGGGGGTGGTTAGCACACACACTTCTTTCTTCTTGTGCCTCTGCTCTTGCCCTGTCCCCACTATACTACATGTCACAATGTGCAGATGCTAAGTAAAAGGACAGAACCAAGTTAATGTTGTTTGCCGTCGCTTGGAGGTACCCAGAATATTTCTTGCATTCCGCCTAATCAGTCTTAATTAATAATTCAAACTTCTCAAGTAATATAATTCGACGAAAAGTCTCAATGAGAAAATTGTAGAGCAACATGAGAGCTGTGTTGCTCAGCTCTGCCCTTGACGATCAACTTTGGGCTGTCCAGCAGGCCGAGGAAGCCGCCAGGGCTCAAGAGTACCTGGCCGTCACCTAGGCGGGACTATTTGCCCGTCCCAGAAATTCGCAGGGCCTTTAAATAAAGTTATTTGACTGACTGACTGAACATGAGAAACTCCGAATACATATTTCTGTTGCCCAATACGTGCTACATAAAAGAAACCCGTGAATACACGCAAACTTGCCGCGCGACTGGCCGCTCGAAGCACTCACGTTAGGAAAAACACTTTATGTAGCACGTATTGTGCAACAGGAAGCTGTATCGGGAGTTTCTTATGTTGCTCTACAATTTTCTCATTGACACGTTTCATGTAACTGTAATACTGCAGAAGTTGAATTAATAATTAGGACTAGTTATCTAATTAGGCGGGAAGCAAAATATAACCTGGGTATCTCCAAGCGATGGCAAACAACATTACCTTATTCTGTCTAGCTTCGTAGCATTTGCACATTTTTAATGTTTGGCTCCAGTTAAGTAAAAAAACGCTGCATATTTTGTGTGTTATAATTTCTTCGCCTTTGAGTGCAGTGTGTAAACATCCAATGCGCCACCTTTACGATGCCAATAAGCGACGGAGCACTGAGTGGGCTATGGAGATCCCGAATGTAAGTGCGTATAAGTATATACGCAAGTATAAGAACGATGTCGAAAATCGTCGATTAAGAAAAGACGTGGTTACAAAACGTGGTATACAAAATTTATGCGATCTCAAAAGTTTAAATAAGAAGCTGGGATTGTACAGTATATCATCCTTCCAACATCGAATAATACTTACGCTCCGGCCGAAGCTCTTCCGGTTAACACGGCAGAACTTTCTAGAGTACGCAAAGAATCAAAAACGCAACAGTTATCAATATGTAGTAGGGACAATTGCAAAATACTTCGACGCTGCTTTTATAGCATACCAAGCCACGCCGTTAGACCGTGGTATCGGACAGAAGGCTTAGAAGTAATGCGTGGTAGCTGGTAGGAACTAGCTCTTACATGAGCTACTTGTCCGCTATTGCAGCTGAGTGGCGTTGGCGCTGTGTTGCGTAGGTCAGGACCGAAGCTTGGATTCCCAACTGCGGCTGCTGCAATGAGGTGTCGACAATAGCAGCGCTACATATCTCATGTATTGTGATTAGGATACACGATGCAGAACTTCATGTGGTAAACATTAATTCGGAGAGCTCTATTCCCCTTAGTATTTATTAGGCTACCGTATTATAGAATATTACCAGTAGATGAAAAAAGGCATGTTCTCTTATGCATTAATGTTAATGAATGCTCGTATAGATTGGCGACGGCTCTTTTTCCACATGTAGCCTAAATAAGGAGGATCTAGCATTAGAAAACAGACAGACCAGAAAACACATACACTGCCTCAAAGGCAACAATAATTTTAAAGCTAAAGCTTCATTACGTTACCTCGGGAAGCCGTCGGCGACTCATCAGTTTTCACTTTGAGAGCTAGAGGTCAAACCACAAGAGAGCATTAAGGCGCGTTTATAGTCCAACGTTATCGGCACGCGGGCGAGCGTCATCAGACGCCGGGCGCGTCGGAGCGCATTGGCCGCCCGTGCGGTTACGTTGGCAGCGCCAGTAGGTCGAACCATTGGTCGAACTATATAGCCGCTGTTGCTCTCGCCAACGTGACATAACGTGTGCGCGCGTTCACGCTACGTCGGACTATATTTAGGCCTTTACTGAGCCCTGAAAGGAGACATTGCCGCCGTTGCCCCAGTAGAGTTGGGCCCGGCTGAGAGTTGCAACCAAGTCTCACTACTTTACTGATCACCGCAGTGTCTTCATAGGCATAAAAAATGTGAATACACACTGTATTCATTGCCAACATGTCTGTATATCATTGCGAAACCACACCTCGGCCACAGCTCGACAATGGCCCTAGCCAGGGCAGTGAAGCTTTCGCTATCAACCACGGTTAACCGAAGCTAAACCAGCCCAATTTTTTGGAAATCATACTAATACTTATACTGATGCTTCTTGCCGCGAGTGTGGCGCGATAGTCGCGTTAGAACACATGCTCTGGCAGTGCGCCCGATCATGCTCTATCAAGAGAAATGACGAAGCCAGGGGGGATGCGGCCCTCTGCAGCCCGCTTCGGGCTGAGCAACTCTGGCTATCCAGCAGGCCCGCGATACGGCCGAGAGGCTTGGCCTGTCGGTCCCTACGGGGCAGCGGCGCACTTCCTGATGAGTCACGATCTGCAGGACTTCATTAAATTTATTCCATCCATCCATGCATCATAAATTCTTCTTCTCCTTTCTGGGGTTTTACGTGCCAAAACCAGTTGTGATTATGCGGCACGCCGTAGTGGAAGGCTCCGGGATAATTTTGACCACCTGGGCTTCTTTAACGTGCATTACAACGCAAAAGCACCGTCGTTTTACAGCGAACCTGTATCCCTCTGCCAGCCAAGGAAATTTTCGTGTAGTTGGCGTAAGCGAAAAACGGCACGGTAAGCAAGCGGCTTGTGCTCGCGCTCGGCACACGCTCGTGCCGAGCGCTCCCGAGTTCGTCGTCGTCGTCTTTCACAGCTGGCTGCGTTGCCGCTCATCATTCCAGCGTAGATTTTCACTTCTGTCGTCGTAATGAGGAGGCCGCGTTTACGTGGTTATGAGCGGTGCATCACTGCATGCTTCGCACCTCCCCAGGTTTCACGTTAGTGGGGCTGCATTTCGCTCAATGGGCCATTTGACACTTACGCATAAAATTTAATTCACCGCGCAAGCCAAGCCTACGACTTAACTCGTGCTATCCGTAATAACTAATAAAAACTAAAACAGTCAGAAAGGCGTCCATAATGGCCAAATTGCTGAGGGAGTAAAAGAAAGAAATTATGGTTTCACAGCATACAGCTCAACCCTGGCTTTAAAAATAAAAACATGAAAACAAGCATCAAAACCACATGATGGATGATAAGGCGCGTGTGAACAATAGGAACACCCTCCGACGCATGTTTCTGGGTAAATATTAGGTTTGCAGCTGCTTTGAAAGGAGTTGACGTCATTTAAAACCCTCGTGTGAAGGGCTAGCCGTATAATGTATGCTAATGACGTCTGCGAATAATGCGAAGCACGTTCCTTCTCCCGCATATGTTTCCCGTTAAAGATTACGGTTGTGTAAGCTACTCCGAGTGGAAAAGTACCCAACAGGATAGAAATCACGTAGTGACGTCACCACGTTCCAGCAACTTATTAAGTTAATTCCAGGCTACCATGGGTAGACCACGAAAAGTAAAGGCGCGAGAAGAACAGCGTGAATATAATGTCGTTGGGAAGTAATAAAGGGTGTGGTTAAGTGCATTTCACTTGTCTCTTGTTTCACTCTTTGTATTGCCACGTGTGGTAATTCAAGTGAGGTCACAATGGGTAATCGTTGTGGGTGTCGTTCACAGCTTCGATCTCAAACCACCTTCACAGCGTGGATTGGAGCCACAGTTTCTTTTTTCGAAACAAGGAACGAATGCTATGACCACGCTTGTCGAGCAGACAAGGACTATCACCGATCGCGTGATAATTAGGCTTCTGTGATATATATATATATATATATATATATATATATATATGTATATACATATTTCAATTTTTGATGAAGTCGGTTGCCTTTTCATCTGCTCTGTGTCTGTGGCTATTTTCACTTATTCTGTAGCACTCACCAGATTCGGCTTTTGCAGTGGCCTCATTTGGCTCATAAATTCAACAGCCCTAGATAATTGTTTCTTGGAAGTGATGAATATGGGCTCGTGAAAGCACAGAAGGAAAGGAAGGAAAAAAACAAAACGTCATTTGATACTGTATCGAGATCTAGAAGATGCAGAAGTGGTTCGCGAGATGAGTACGGAGTATGCGAGTGGCTATCTGTCAGGCACCAGAGAACGCCTCCGCCCGCTTTCCTCCCTCGCAGGCTCGACCGCGTGGCGTGTCGACGTGATTAATGTGTCTGTGATTTGCGCATAGTGCAGACTAGCTGCGGTATCAGAAACTAGTCGCCGCGTCTTTCTTCCGATATGTACAATCGACAGCGGAGGGCCACTTGTCAGTGCTAGCAGCCATTGTTGACCAGGGGCCTCTTTTCCTTCAATTCTTCCAGCTTCGTCAGCACATTTGCGGGGCTGTAATACTGTGTGTGCTGACGCCGTATGCATTGGCGACATCGGAGCCACTCGCACTATTCCGCTGCTTACAATGGCTCGTTGAAGTGCGTGATGTGGGTTGGACATGTATAATAAAGGGCATCGTTCCCTGCTTGTTTTGTTTTAGTTGATTGTGTTGCGCGTGTCATATTTACGTTGTGCGGGTGTCCGCGCGCGCATTTCCATAAAGCTGACTTCGTCTCATTTGTCATAGCCAATATCGTTGTCAGGACCGGCGAGCAGGCGTTGATGAGTTTCTGACTGCGTCAACGCCGTGTGCTAGAGCGAGCAATTGAATATGTCCCGTTAGCAGGCCTTTCAGGGAACGTTTCTCCCCTAATATATCTTAATTGTTCTATTTCATTTTAGTTCAAACATTTCTTAGCAAGGGCAAGGAAGATCAAGAGAGAGAGAGAGAATATATTTTTATTCTGAGCAAGAAATATGGTTTAACAATCGATTGTCCCCGGCGCCGACGGAAGTGGTGCTACAACCATTGGTAGACAACACCACAACAACCGGTTAAGAATGGGTAGGCATGGCATTATTTCGACAAAACGTCATTAATAATTGCAAGAGCACTATATTGCGTTCGATAATACGAACTCATTAAAATAAATATAAATTGTTGACCAAAAAATGGAGGAATGAGTAGCAACTCCTATACAACGCTGATGACATTCCTGCGATATACACGTCAAAAATACGAATCCCCCTGTGTTTTCAAGCGAAGCTTGTATTGGCTCACAAGTTTCGGTGACATTGTAGTCACGCAAAAACTAACGTCTGGCGCATACCCGCATTTGATATGCGGGTATGAGCCAGGGATATGCGAGTTTGACCCAGGCACAAGAAGGAAAGAAAGAAAGAAAGAAAGAAAGAAAGAAAGAAGGAAGGAATTAAGGAAGGAAGGAAGGAAAGAAAGTAGGTGGAGGGTAAACCTGCGCCGGCGCCGGATCACGTTACGCGCGACCAATCAAGTTCGTTTGGTGTGTCGCGGGGAGGGAAAGGGCAGGAAAGGGGGTTGGCACGCGCTCCGCCCGGCTTTCCTCGCCTCAGATCAGTTTCGGCGACAGGATTCCGCGACCAGCGACCTTCCGTGTCAGCTTCAGGAATGCTTCAGAAGGATGTTTCGTATTGAAAGGGAAGTCTTTCAAACAGTTCGCACTGTTGGTTTGTTTAGTTACAAATTGGGCTTCGAACTAGTTTCACTAGACTTTCAGCACAAGGCCGACAAATTTGAAGCGAGCACAAATGAAAGCGTCTGGTCTCTCCCGCAGTGAGATTACCCGGGTCTGTTCTTCAAGAGTTTGATTATTTTTTGATGTGAAAGCGTCAGATGGCTCCCTGAGTGATAAAGCCGGTGTCCCACGTCTGTAGCTTCGAAACGGCACCTAAACTCCCATTGGCCGCGACGCCATGTGACGAGTGCTCATCGACGGAGTTCCTAGTGGCTGCGACGCGACGGCACGAGCGCGCCTCGACGGAACGGAACAGAGCGGGCGAAAGACACCTGCTGCTGCAGTAGCGCGCCACTTGTTGCGTGAGGAGAGATGGCATCGCCGCGAAACGAGGGGCCGTATTCTGAAACGATCCACTCCGGCGATAGTATCACCGTCAGGCGCGCGCTGATTCGCTGGCTGGGCAAAATTGGATGACGTCATGCTCAACCTGCCAATCAGCGCATCAAATCTTCTAAAACAACCAATCAGCGCGCGCCGTTGGCCAAGGTGAAAGTATCGCTGAAGTCGATCGTTTCAGAATACGGCCAGGTCGCCCGCACTCTCGCTTTTGGAAGCATGTGTTATCCGCGCGTTCCTTGTCGGCGCAAGCTCCCGCCTGCGTTCTCAATGGGCGTCGGTAAGGCCAAATCAAAACGCGCTAAGCGTCTCAACGTGCTCACTTGCCCTCGAGGAGTTCATAACTCGAAGGACATCTCAGTGTCGTTCAACTAGGCCATTGATGCTTCCGCATTCACAACCCAAAGAAGTTCTTAAGTGTCCTCAGATATTTTTTTCGTAGCAAAATGAAAGTACTGTCTGCCGCTGACAGCGCCGTTCTCGCGTCAATGTGTGCCGTCTACTTTCTTAACAAGTCTAGTGGAGACTGTTCTTCGCTTGGTGTAAGAGTGATCCTTGAAGCGCTTATGTTATTTACATGCGCCGAAAGTTCCAACTGAATGCAACCGGTGCTCTGTTCAGTCAGAAACTAGACGTCTACTACTGAAACGTGAAGGGCGAGTGCGTTTGACGATCCCGAGGATTCGTTCCGCTGACAGGAAGATGTTTTCAATTTTCTTTCGTGGGCTGAAAAACCCATCGTATTGCTTAGCGCACTTACATTTTTTTTTCGCTTGCTATACAAGCCGTCTGAACATGTGCGCGAGAACGAAATATTTCGGTGCTGAAGCGTGCCATAAACGTCTTTTGTGCGAGTTTCCAGGCGCTTCAGAAAAGCGATTGAAGAGGAAGAGGTCGTGAAACGGCAGAACGTTTCAGCTGCTGTCAGTAGCAGTTGCATACTGGAAGTTTTGAAGGAATAGTAAAGGTAGCAAAGCCATGCAGTCAGAGCGAATGCCGTTTCTCCGTAATGAAAGAAGAGTAGCATACGTTCTGCCTTTGCCAAAGACAAAGCTATTTTGAAAACACTGCATTCAGTTTGGCTACGGGAGACTGCAATCTTGTGTCACCGGCAATCCCGCGACAAAGACGACGAACTAGTATAGCACTTCATGACAAAGCTCTAGTTATTTTTATAAATCATTTCTTGCGAACTACGATGGTGCTGTGCAGTGTCAGGATCACTCACCACTTAGACAAGATGTACTGTTTCACCAACAATAGGTAGCTCGCCTTCGCTTTTCAACAGATGATGAGGCTTATTTGTCATGAGGAGAAAGTGATGGAATGAGATGGGGAAAAGTGGCAGTCGGCCTGGAAATTTGTTCAATACGTTTATAGAATAAAGCACCAGCGAGGACACAAACATTCAGCAGGTATCCAATGCTTTTTTATGTAAGCACAATAAAAGCCTTCATTCAGATGGTGTTCTGTTTTGAGTTTTACAGCTCCTGTATAAGCGCCTTACAGTGATTGTCAAGAGTCGTAACGTTCAGATCGCCAAAGCTGCTTGATGACCATGACAGGAAACAAGGAATATATATAAGTAATGGGAAGTTCTTATTGTCCAAAAAAACAGAAAGCAAAACAGCTTTTGACAAACCATAATAAAAGAGACAGATAATTGTGACATAACATTGTGGGTGTGAGTTTCTCGCTATTTATTACATCAACCACCTTACCCTAGCCAAATGCACTCATATACGACGTAGCTTAACATATTTTGTGGATGTATCAAGCACGAAACTAAAAAAAATCAAATTTGTGTGTTCTAAGGCACATTTGAGTACTAAGAAAGTCATTTTTATTTTTGAATTGAATATCCCTCCGAATTTTACAATTATTTGTTTTTTTTTTGCTTCGTTATAGGCCAAGCGCGTGGCTTTGAAGTCGACTAGACTCTTTCGTTTCTATTTCCAGGAAAGTGCAAGCGCCAGAAAGGTGGTGGATGGAAAAGCATATACTCTATCTCCTACGTGGCCGACGAACACACAGGGGAATAACGATGACTTGCTGGACGTCTGTCCACTCAGGAAACTCGTAAGAAGAGAAGAGAATCCCTTCTGAGAGTCAGTAACACTCATTACATGTTTATTTTCCTTTCGCATTTCTTTACTTTTTTCTTCATCTCAAAAGTGAGACGGAAAGGCGTTGCCGTTAACACAGGATGGATTTACAAGAGAGGTGGGCACCAGTTCATTTGCGCAAAAAGAGGAGAAAATTTAGGCAAGGTGAAAAATGAGTGCGCTCGGAAAGACCACACCATGAGGCTTTCCGCTCAGAGTGCTTCTCACGTAAGCTTCGACGCATCAAAGTCAGTGATCACTGCGCTATATTTTGGAGTGGAACTTCACAGTCGCCTTCAGGACACGAACGCCACGTGGGAAGAAACTCCTTTTGAACCAAGGAAATTGTAGGAATGGAGCGTCTGCCTGACCTACTTCAGGCTCGTGCTGCTTCAAGAAGCACGGCCCTGCACTCTGGTGCGGATGCTTAATTCGCGTTACTTATACGGCGCGCTAAATTAAGTTCCACCGATTTACTTTTTTTCGCCCTTTGATTTTTCTTCTGCTTGTTGTTGCTCGGCAGTGCTCAGTTTTATTTCACCTTCTTCCGAAAGACAATCTTTCTTTACCATAGATGCCGTATAGACCACAGCACCTACTTATACTGGAAACCGGGGGCGCTCTTCTCACTCCATCTTCTTCAAGTTTCATTGGCTTTAAATAGCATACTTCGCGATATTTCAGGCCATTTCTGCAGCATCAGGAGAACAAAAGCTAGGAACAAGAGGCACGCGCAGAGTGCGCGCGCCTGTAGTTCAGTATGAATAAGGACGTTAAGATGGGTGTCATCAACACAAGATTCCACTGATCTTGTCACTTCTCAGTGTAGGTGAATGAGCGTAACGTCGATATAGCGGGTTCTATTAAGCTTTCGGTGCCGTATTCAGAAGGAGTCAACAAGTAGCGATGTTTGTGCAACGTCGCCTAAACAGCAATGTCAGTGGGGGAAAAAAGAGTTGCTTGTAATATTGTAATATATGCTCAATCTCTCAAAAATGTAAGTATGCTAGGAGGATTAGGTGAGAGGAAAGGAAGGGAGGTTAACCTGACGCGCGTCCGGTTTGCTACTCTCCGCAGGGGAAATGGAGTGGTCCGAGCCTATTTCAGTGGTCTTTGAGTATTAACCCTTTTTCGCTAAGTCATTGTCATTTTTTCAGAGTCATGCCCATGATTATGACTTCTACCATCATCCTTTAGTGATTCCTTCACTTGGTACCCCCGTCAGAACCCATTTCACTGGCTCTTGAGTGTTCATCTTTTGCGCTGGGTCATTGTCATTAGCTACATAACACTCATATCATGACATTTATGTCATGACCTATAATTTGTTCGTCATACACTGCTGTCATACTATGCCAATTTTTGTACCTACCAAGTTACCAAAACTACCATGAGAGCACAAAGACGGCGGTGGCGACATAGATAGATAGATAGATAGATAGATAGATAGATAGAGAGATAGATAGATAGATAGATAGAGAGATAGATAGATAGATAGATAGATAGATAGATAGATAGATAGATAGATAGATAGATAGATAGATAGATAGATAGATAGATAGATACTGTCAAATTAGCAAATGTTCGCCAAGAGATGCTTCGCATTTATTACTCGGGATGTTCCTTGAAGTTTGCGTCTTGGTTTGAGTGAGCAAAAGAAGATCCCCTTGCCGTGTGTGTTCTGGAGAAGGTTATAGGAACTGTTTGTGTTTTTGTATGCGCTGACTGCAAAGCATCTTAAGCCAGGTCCTTACCGTCCATGCTGCAGTGACCCGTCAGCCAGTACAAGATGATATCATGTTTATTAGACAGGGCTCAATGGGGAACTCCTCTTAACTATGACACCAATTGCAATATTCTGCCTCGTAAAGTGGACAGCGGGCGTGTAAGGGTTGCCTTATGGTTACATAACACTGCCCACTCTCGAGGTTATGCGTGTAAGATGTAAACAATAGCAGCAGCTAAACGACAATTCATGCTGCCGTAGACGTCGTCAGATAGGGCACCTTGAACTTGATCGTGACGTGTAAGGCCGGAATGAGAACAACACTTGTAGAACTGGCGGTGATCACCAATCAGTCCGCCTTCCTGTAAATTTGTAAGAGTGACTGAACCGTCACGCTTGTAATGGAGAATATTTGGTTAGCAGCGCGATATTATGCATGGAAAGAAAAAGAGTGACAGAAAAGAGCACTGTCTCCTGACACTTCTCTTAATTCCCATGTAGATCGTCACACTGCTAAGAAAAGAGGTGATATTGCATTCTGTTGCCATGCGCCTCATTAAACAATACTATCGTCATCTGTCACAGGGCCTTGTTGCGTGACCGATCTTCGTCGCAATTCCAGGAATCGTGAGGCGTGCTTGCGGCTGTCGTAGGCACCACAGTGGTGACAGAAGTATTGTTGCTGCTGTGAAAGCTGACGGGAGGTAGCCTTGGTGAGTTACCAGTTTCAGGTCTGTGTGCATGCAAAGCAGCAATATAGCGACTGGGACTCGAGGAAAGTGTCTAGTGTGTTCTCTCAGGGTGTCAACGGTGATGTAAATTAGAATTGAATAGTCTCTAGTGGTCGTCAAAGTTGCACGAGCTGAGGCAAACTGTGGTAGTACAAAATACTTGCCCGGTCCCTAGATTTGAAAACGCTCGAGCGAGTGAAAATTTGTTTTTCGTGTATTCGACAAAACCGCAACTACAGCATGAACCGCAACGATGTCTCAAAGGTTTTTCTGCACAAGAACTTCAGCAAGCCAGCTACGGAAGCCAGTATCTTCTCCAGGTGAAGGCAGTGGTGCTACCACGAAAGTCATTTGTCAATAATCATACCTAAGAAGCGATGAGTAGCCTGGCATAAAAGTGAGCAGTTCAATTATAGCCGTTAATCATAAATAGCTGTGGAGTTCATTTGGGCGTTATGTTATGTGAACTTTCGCACGGAAGCAAGACCAATGTTTATGTGTACCTGTACAGCAGCTCTCGAGCAAGAAGTAGAACCGCCATTTCTTAGTCAGCGCTACGCTTTTCAACAACAAATCGTCGCTGAATGAATGAATTCTGTCGTTTTACGTGCCAAAACGACGATCTTATTATGAAACACACCGTAATGGGGGCTCCGGAATAATTTTGAACACCAGGAGATCTTTAACGTGCCCCCGATGCACGGGACAATGGTCTTTTGCATTTCGCCCCTGTGTAATGACGGCAAAGCCCTTTGTGCAAAATTGCAAGCGCTATCCAAGTCGGAAGAGAACCATCACAAAAATTTCATTCTTTCCGGGAATTTGATAGCACGTCCTCGTACTTAGCAGCACAGCAACATAGCCGCTAAGCCACCGCGGTGGGTAAATCGTCACTGAGAGAAGCATTCAAGCCAAAACACAATAGGTCATCTGTATACTATCAGCTTTGATGTTGCGCCCAATTTTAGTCACATGGGTGTTTTTCACCTGCTAAACACTGTTATCGGAGCTGATAACTCCTCGTTATAAAGCCGGCTACGCCATCATTAGCTTAACAAACTAGGAAGCGGAGGAGGAGGAGAGAAAGAGAAGGCAGGGATGTTAACCAGAAATGCGTCTAGTTGGCTACCCTACTCTGGGGGACGGAAAAGAGGGAATAGAAAGATGAGATAGAGAGAGGAAGGGGGGGGGGGGGCTGAGCAATTCAAAGGCGTTCACATAAGCCAGTCGTCCTCAAGAAAGGCAACAGTGCCTTCACAGCTTTGTGGGCCGACGAGCGATGGGGACGCTCTTCAAGGAGCACCTGCACGGACAATGGTCGATCGTCAAGTCGTCGCAATGCGTTCGATAAAGTTTGTCTTTCCGACTGAAATCGATTGCAGTGACACTATAAATGTTCTATGTTCTCTTCGCTGCCGCAGACGCCGCAGGTATCACTTTCGGTCATTCCAATCACAGCACGTACTAGTACGCCTTCGTTAACAAAGTACTCTAACGCAACCGGCTGGTTTGAACACCTCGCACGGGAACGACATTCACAAACTATATTAACAATCTATATGGGCCGTACGGGGCAGTGTGGACCTACGCATTCTTTTTATTATCTGCTCTATTGCATGCAGGAGAACACAAGAAGAAAAAAAATGATATAGTGCCTTGAGCTTTGCATTCATTGCAGCGTGCCATCACGACTTCATTTTTTTCTTATCCTCATTTAAGGCACCGATGCCAAGCTGTGCTCCCGACCCTCGGCCCATCCTCATCTCAAAAAAGAAAAAAAAGAAACAGAGGAAAAGTCCATCCCATTTTCAAAACTATATAAGCTTAAGCACTTCATGGTATTTCATGAACACGTGAATGTTTGTACTTTATACGGAACATCACGGCAATCGCGACGACAACGGCAACTGCAGAAATGCGCTTGGAATGTTCATATAATTGTTATCGCAATAAAAAGTAGGTTATCTGGGGTTAATTTACCTCTGTTTCTCAACAAGGTTGTGGACGCGCCACTATTGGTGGTACCAGCTCCAACGATATGTGAAAGAAGAAGCTGCATAGCAAGCAAATTTCATAGCAAGGCTCATTGCAAGCAGCCATCGAATACTATGCTTGCAACACAGTTAACAGGAAGAAAACCAAAGCGGTAAAAAAGGCATCAAATGTGGCAGGAAAACGGCATGAAGCCTTATGTGCTTCTTGCCCATCGTGTTTAGGTTTTCTCGAGCTTCCGAAATTTCCCGTACCGGCTATCTTTTCAAGGCGTGAAAAAGTTCGCGGCGTGATACTTACGAGGCGTGTTAGATCGATACTCCTTTATCGCCTTGCTCAACTTTGTTGCCGTTGCGCTTGGTCAAACAGTTCATGTGCGCATTGATTCCGCGGGACGTCGATAGTTCCTTGATTATTGGTAGTGGGCTTCATGGTTTGAAGAATAGGCTCAATATTGATCTGTCTATGCAGCCTGCATGGTTTTAGATTAGGTCTACTTTTTCAATAGCGTTCTCGCGTCGGAGCCCAACAGGCCTGAATGGCGTTTTGAACCATCGATAGAAGCACTTTTCTTATCACTGTTTTTTTTTTTCGCACATGGGCATGGAAAAGAGAGGGAGCAGTTCTCAGCAGAGGTCAGTGGTAACCGAGTCGATGAAGTATCCAAAAGAGAAATAGCAATATTAGGCTATCTTTGTTATTTTCCAACTACAATTAGAACGCTATGGCATTATCGTGATCAAAACTGACCGTTTCAGAGGGGCAATCAAAGTCAGAGGTGCAATGAGGATTTGATGACAAAGGGCAGTGGGAAGCTTCGCATCGGGAGCTCACGGGAAGATAACAAATGAAGACTTGCAGGGTGATATGAGCTGGGCATGTGTTCAAGGGAGGGAAGCCCACAGTAAAATTGATTTCGGAGAACGACTGAGGAATACGAAAGAAAGTCAGTGGATTGCGAGAGTGTTCCGATAATTGTACGGGAAAGATGTAGGCTCAGAGCGGAAGAATGGAATTAGGAAGCTTACAAGGAAGTATGGCGGCCGGTATATTGGGTAACATTGCCATAAAGAACGTTAAACGCAAAGTCAAGGAGGAAAGAGAAAAGCAGAAGGACCAGAATAACGTCAGGTTGGCTACGCTACACCTGCGGAATGGGAAAGGGGAACACAAAGATGACAGGCAGAGAGACGAGGGAAGGAAAGAAGGAAAGTAGTCAAAGGAGGTAGAGAAAATCTTTTAGGTGGCGGTAATGGAAAAGAAACCGACAATGGCGGTTGCTTGTATTCTAAATGCTAAGCTACCTGAGAGCCAAAAAAATAAATCACGAAACATTTTATGACAACTTAAAGGGAAGCTTTATACTTTTCGAAGCCAGATCAGGATGCCTTAGAACGCGTAGTTATAAAACAAGGTACACCACGGAAGAAGAGGCATGTGCGTGCCGCGGTAAAGCTTGGGAAACGAAGCAACAAGTTTTATCTAAGTCCAATGATACCTGGCCAGTTGTTGCTTTAGGCCCCGCTGGCCTCCTTAAAGCCCTGGTGTTAGAAGATAGCAGGGGCAAAGTAAACATGTTCGCCTCAGAGATTAATAAAAGGCTGCCGGAGGCTTGGTGCTAGAAAAATAGGGAGACCACAGACAACACAGGAGTACAAAAATGAAGTTCCCAATAATGGCTCAAAACGTTTAATGCTGGACATTTCTTGTGTGGTAAAAAAAAACGAACATACTTAAGTCATTTGGCAAATGAGATAAGTAAGGCTTGGTAAGGAGCGGATGACGTATGACGCACGCTTCCTCATCTCCGCTCAAGCCACGTTGCAACAGTGCTCCCCTCCCCGTGGAGCGCTTCCGTCAGGTGCCTCCTCTCCTTCTACCTCCGTTGGCCTCCTCTCCATTACTCTCCCCTCTAAAATTTTGCGTACACACACCACCATACGTGTTTTCGTTCGCATTAGCGCTCTATTGCTAACGCGCGCATTAAGATATATATTTTCAATCGGCAAACTTGCGCCAAGAAAGAGAGGCAACGCTCAAATCAAATTGATAGTTGCCCCCAGCACGGTCGTCAAATTTTCTACTGATCAGTTCCGTGTGCTATTTAAACATGGTTTACGTACACTCGAAAGTCATCACTGGTGCGCTCATACATTGGCTAACTTACAACAATACTCGCGTCACACGTGCCATTTGATTAGACAAGACTCTTAACTATAGAATGGACGACAACATTCAAGAAATTGTGGTTAAGCTGTTATGCACCAAGCAATTTCTTGGTGACAAGGATAATCCGGTGAAAAACTGTCACCGGCTTTAAGCGAAACAATGTACGTGTGACAGTATTGCGGTCATCTTGCTACATTTTTTCGAAGTTGCACAGTTTTATAAGCGCATACTTTCTTTGCGAACCTCCTTCCCATATCGCCTCCGTCGTTTGATTCATAATCGTCTTCTGTGTCCTAGTATAGATCAGTAATACAAAACAAGCTGGCTCAGAAAAGCTTAAGTGCTAAGTCACTACCGACGATCTAAGATAAACCGTAGCGCGGCAAACAGCGAACACATGGCAGAAAAACTAGAAATGCAGAGCACTGCCCTGTCTTTCTAGTCTTTGTCCAGTCATTGTACTTTTAGCCGCAATTATGCCGCCGCAATAATAAGCCCTGCTGTGAGCAATTCTGAAGTACGATGGATAGACCATTGTTAAAGGAAAACCCCCGTACGAGTTACTCTGAAAAAAAAAACGCTTCACAACTCAAGAAACGTTTGTCCTTGTTTGGCTTCCTTTGTGGTTCTGGATACATTGCGCTAGATGGTAAGTTTTGTACTCGTAAAACTTGCTTTCTTCAGCAGATTCTCGCCCGAAATATTTACTAAATAAGTTTGGTTCAGCTCCGTATTGTCGACGAATTTGCCTTTGTCGTGCTCAAGCCAGCCTCTAGGTTGACTGATTTGAGCGTCTACATCGCAAAAGGTGATGTTGTCCGGCTTGAATCAAGTTAAACTTCTTTTTGTGCGTTAGCATTCTTAGCGTATACTTTGCGCATTTTATGGTATCTATCTATCTATCTATCTATCTATCTATCTATCTATCTATCTATCTATCTATCTATCTATCTATCTATCTATCAATGCGTGTATCTGTTTCCCGCCTACCTGGGTTACTGCGTGCTCGATAGAGAAATAGGTAGCAATTGGGTAACAACTCTCTGTCGCTAAGGGAAAAGGGTTCACAACCAATCTTCGGAGCAACTTGGGGTCACTTAGTATGCGGCAATTTGTACGCATGCAACACTCATCAACGAACCTCTTTCACGCCAACATGGGTCACTGTAGATGCCCGACTTGCTTCAAGCACACCGCCAACCTACAAAATGAGTTTAATATGCAGCTACGGCTCTTCAATTAAACTCTCTGACACCAATTTGGAGCACCGGGCACGAGCCACACGGAATGCGCCATTCTACAATGACGAAAACATCGCTTAAATTTCTGTGATGCTGAGCGGAATCGGACCCACGTCACAAGGATTCCTCAAGGACAGCGACCCGACGCTTTAGCAGGCTGCTCCACAAATGCACTGGGTATGTGCCGCGCTTCAATCGAACTGTCGCCAACTTCGCGCGCGGATTTTCAGGTAGTGCCACTAGATGGCGTGGCATGTTCGGAAAGACGCGCGAGAGAGGAGCCTGGCATCTGCATGACGCGTTTCTAAGCGTTCAGACGCACCGGCACACCACGTATTTCGGAGGCCACGCGTAGGCTTCTTGGCAGCAGCGCTAGATGGTGCCCCGAGCGTTCTTCAGAAAGCGCGAAAGAAGAATCCCGCTGCAGCACACGCCTCATACAGAACTCGGTTTGACGGTGTCAAGGCGTTCTAAGAAACCTTTGAGGGCTTCCGTTTCTTAAAGCGTTGGAATAATGGCCAGATGGCTATCTGGACTTTCATGAAACCTCTTCTTTTGACCATATGAAGAAGCCAACGCAACAAATTGAAAAAAAAAAATCTTGCCAGAAACATCAAGAAAAGCAAATCTAAAATTACCGAAGAAATACTGGAAGGATATCATTAATCTATTTTTCAATAATCATAAAAGAAGAACTTCATGCTTTCGAAAAGATGTTGGTGGGATATTAAGGAAATATACGACAATTAGAAATTATTAGTAAGAAAATTAACTTGACAGTCTCTATGCCACCCGAAAGAGGTTAAATAGTTAATTCCTTTAGTTCCTGTTTCCACCGACGCCCTAAGAGAGTTTCGATAAGTTTCCTTGCTACTTATACTATGGCGCGTACCACACTACGGGAGATTGCCCGAGAAGGCGGGTGTTACACTCGACACGCAAGTAACGGCAATCTTAATTGCCCTTTGTGCTTCAATGTGTACGGTGAAAGGCTGATCAAATTTTCCGTTGCTAAGATGTGGAATGCCACACCTCTTGAAATAAAACTAGCAATAAATTTCGACATAAGTCCTCAGACGCGCGAATAGAAATTATCACCATCATGAGTAATAAGATGAAAAGTTGGCGCGCACTTCCGGGAAATGCTGCGCTACGATCGGCCAGCTTCGCTGTTTCAAGCGTTGCGCGGCCGAGTGCAAGGTTCAGCGTTTTTTTCTTGTACGTGCTTTGTTATTGATGTAGATTATTATGTGGTTGTTTGCGTAATAACTGTAGCTGGTTACTGATTAGCACCTATTATCTGTATTTATTACCAGTGACAGTTTGTACAAGATTACAAGATTGCTAAGCATTTTTGTATTGAAACGGTAACTAACCATTTAGGCTATCGGTTAAAATATCTCTGTTTTACCTTTTCTTAATTATATAATAAAGTTCACCTTTTTTATTTGATTTGATTTGTTTAAATGTAGGACGCGTAATAAAACTTGACAGAAAGTACATATGAAGACTTTTTTTTTCTTAAGAAAACGTGCGCTTTACAAAAGCATACCAAATTTAAAGGTAACAAATGCAATTCAATTTGGACTCGCAGTTTTATGAAATCTGAATTATTATATCAGTAAGTTAACCGGGTATTCTCCTTGCGCCAAAACGAAAAATCGTAGATGGTAATTGCTACGCGACTGGCCGCTCGAAGCACTTTGCGTATATTCGCGGGCTTCTTTCACGCTCCGAAAAGCAAGTTTATGTAGCACGAATTGAGCAACATAACGCTGTGTCGGGTGTTTTTCATGTTGCTGTACAATTTTCTCACTGACACTTCGATAACTATAAGACAGCACTTATCAAGTTCGATGAATAATTACAATTACCTAATTAAATCTCAGTAGTGAAAATATTAGTGGCGGCTACTCCACTGTGGACTGCACTCGGTTTTGTTCGAGTAAAGCAATTGCTCTTGTTTTAAATCTTGGTGCATGATAGTTGAGGCACCCTCTATAGATCAGAAACACAAAGAGATGATAATGCACTCGAAAGATTGAAGTCAGAAGGAGATTATTGAATCGTTGAATATGCTTCGAACCGATACGTGATTGAGCTCATTATCGACCACCACGGCAAAAAAAGAAAAATATATTTCTAGGTCGCCCCTGCCTAAGAGGAATTGTCGTGTGCCCCAAATAGACGTACATGTGAAGCGAAAATGGTGTCTTCAATGTTGTCACATAAAAAAAGTTGTCGCAGTTTCACCTGAAAGGCGAAGCATCAATTGCGATAGCAAACTTGTAGAGAGCTATACGGAGTAATGATATTAGCTTTATCAGCTGTATAAACTTGGACATGCAGCAGCATCGGCAACACGCAGAACTGTTGTCGACGCCATCGGCGTTTTGCCCGCGTTCGCTCAAAATGCGTGCGGCGTTGGTGACTGTTGCCGGAGCCTCTGATATAAATAGGCACTGCGTGCCGCAGCTAAACGTCGCCTCCCTTCCCTCCCCCTCCCCCACGGCCTCTCGCTCGTCGGAAGAAGGCGCGTTTGCTCTACATACATGGTGATTGTGAAGGAGAACAGAGACGCCTACTTCTGCAGCCCTTAAGCGAGCACGGCGCAGAACGCGCGTTTGTTCTCCGCCGTGCGTTCACTCCCCGTGAAAGACGCGCCCCTCGCTCCCTTTCACTCGCACATACAGCGTTCGACGCGCGGCGACGATTTCTTCTCCAAATGACGTCATACGGAACCTCACGGCGACGCCGACGGCGACGGCGACGGCGACGCCGACGGCAGAAATCTGCTTTTGAGTGTCCATATAATTGCTATCGCAATAAAAAATGCTTGATGTAATAGCAACACTTTTATGTGCGCTCTGTATGTATGTCTTTCACGTCTTCAATTCATACGTTCTATTCTCTTCGCATTCGCACAAAACTGAGTCAAACAAACAACTCGGTTTGTTATGGACTGTCATTAACTAGCCCTAACTAGCCTTTCTTGTTCGTTTATGGCATTGCGAAAGAGTGCATGGTCCGCGTGGTCCACACGCTTCTATTGCTGCGCCGTAACGGTAACTACCATTGCTGTCCATGCTGCCGCGAAACAAAAGTATATATTATGGCACTTACAGCGAGCGTTCGGCGGTAAAGGCAACGAGACGGTGAATTCGCAGTTAAAATATAAGCTTTCCAGCCGAGAACTTAAACGATGCTTTGTAACTTCCTTAATGTACCCGCCGCTTCTAGCGCAAAATTCTCAGTGTTAGTTACAAAAAAAAAAACGCTTAGAGACTCTGCGAGTTAAAAACACACATTTCGTATTTATGGAAATTCCAAGCTATATGGGAGCACAGTCTAAATCGGCTTTTAGCAAGACCATCACCACGAAAGTACAGGGTAAAGCGTTCCTTTTACAAAAAGTGTGCATCACATTGTCGGTTCACTCACAGAACAAATGGAAAAACGCAACGCTGGTTACAAAAAAAAAAGAAAGAAAGACCATTCAGGGTCGTTTAATTTCCGGCGCAGCGTGGTACTCTTTTACCACGACTCGGTGATTCTAAACGCGTCGAGGCCGCCGAACTAACGACCTCCATGCGATGCGGGGCATCACGCTGTACGGCATTGCTTTCAACGCGGGAATGCGCGAAATCGTGCGCGTAGTGTGGGGAGGGTTGTCACGCAAAGGTGAGAGCTCTGGCTAACGTGCCAAACTTTTCGCCGAGCGTAGTGCAGGAGAACATAATATACAAAGGAATGTAATAACGACATATGAGTCAGCGGCAAAAACTATGCGGGCAGAACACCCTGGAGTCCCAATGTAAACTGTACAAAATTATGAACTCTTTCGCTATTTGTTTCACGCTCGTTTATTTATGTCTCATTCTTTTTCTTCCTCCCCTAATTATGTACTAATCTTCTGCAGTGCTGAAGGACGTACCACGCTCTTTCGAAGAAAAAAGAGCACGCTACCTGGGTTGCAGAGACTGTCGTCTAGACGGAATAGTTCCACCCACGGCAGACTATTCCGGCCAGAAAATGCGAAGAGGTACGCCAAGAGGTGCAAGAAGAAGACCGCCGTAAAGCTAGTAGAAGCAGGCACACCACTACAATTTACAGAGTGTGAGTTGCACTAATGAAATCGCTGTGTTAAGTAATGCAGATTCCGTTTAGACGAAACTGGTTAGGCCGAATTTTGGGACACGAGGAACAATGTGTTGACGTTTCGTTCGTTTCCCACAGACACAATATAGAAAATCTGCTTAGCACGAACCACTAACTCGGTTAATACGAAGTCCTCGAGACACCTAGGACGCAGGCCACTTGGTTTAGCTACAGGTCTTTATTAGCAAACTCGTAGGAGGCGCATCTGCTACATGCACGAGTTTCTGTAGACATAGCGATTCGAGCGCCAAGAAAAACTCGGAAAGCCGCAGTACTGGCTCCTAGAAAACATATCTGAGGGGGTCCTCAAGGCTCCTCTGCAAGCTGGTAATTAGGTCAGGGTGTTCGCCAGGAGCTACAAGAACCAGCCATGTTCGCCACAATATGCTGGTGATAATGCGATGAATAGCTTCGCACATTTTTTCAACGACGTCAGGGTACTCCAGAGTTTTGAGCAAGCTATGCGAAGTGCCAGCTTGTGTGTCAATGAATAGATTTGCAGAGCGCCGGTTAGCAACATTTACTCGAATAGCTCAATATTGCAGAAACCAATACTTTGCATCAGGCAAATCTATAAAAGAAGCATTTTTATGCAAAACTTTCGGTTTCACCACTGTTTCATTTACTGGTTCCCGCCGCGCATGTGTGGATGCACCAGAATTATTAAACTTTGAGTTTTGTGGATTTCTTCGATTAGGATCAACTTCTGATAAGACAAAAGCATTTTTTCATGGCCACTTCAAGTTCATCTTAACGGAAGTGCATTATACTGATGAGGAGTAACGTAAGGCCTTCATACTTGCTTGATCACTTCGCGTTAAAAACAACCTGAAGGAGCAATAATCAGCAGCACTAAGTAGGCTTAGAACTGAGAGCTACATTTGAGATTCCCTGATACAGTTGCTTCATTCAAAGGCATTCATAAGCAGAAAAGAAACACAGTTTTCTTTTTTGAGTTTTCCGCCCACACTACAGTGCCCTTAGGTGACTGTTAGACCACGAAAACAAGAGCATTTTTGCTCGTTTGGGCCAATTCAGTGGCCCGAAAGTTATCACAGTTGGCTAGCTTGAGTCTTTGGTCTCTTTTGAATGCACTTTTTTTTTTCGTCAGTGTGTGAATTATTCCAGTGCAGAGAGTGACCAAATGCATGACGTCATGAGCAGATATGGTGGCAACATCAAGGTGGTGGTGCTACCCATCTGCCTTTTTTGTGAGTTATTTTTTCTGCTGATATGTCCCCCCACGCAGCAGGGAATACATTTTTAGTTCTTTAGAAAGGCAATGTACAAATATAACTCAAATTGGCCTTACCTTTCTGCTTTCTCTAAGTTTTTCTTCCTTATTTCGAGCGCTAGTTACGAGATACACCTTTTCGTGACAGGAGCGCTGTATACGCCGTGTGTGCATTCACCTACTTGCTTGCTGTTTTGTTCTGAGTCAGGAACGCGCTACATTTATTATCAAAGCCATTAAAATAGCGCGGTTTAAGGAAGAATCGTGGTGTTATACATTTGAAATAAAAAAAAAGATCTGCCCCAGAGAGACTTGTTCAAGAATAAATAGAAACTACCGAAACCATAAACATTATAAACTACTTCTAAAGCATTACAAAATTCTGTGCAGACCAACATCACCATAAAGCATAACTGGGAGTCATAAATATTCCACGGAAATCACCGCGGGTTGGCCTAGTATTGCACTGACTACGGGAATGGCCAATGTCGCCTTGGAGCGATGACCTTCACAGTTGCAGTTCCAGCAGCAGCTGGCGATTTCGCCTCATTGTTCACAGGGTGTTAGGTGCCTGCGCCGCGTGCTTCCTTACAATATTTTCAGCAATGTATAATAATAATAATTATTATTATTATATTATTATTATTATTATTATTATTATTATTATTATTATTATTATTATTATTATTATTATTATTATTATTATTATTATTATTATTATTATTATTATTATTATTATTATAAGTAGTAGTAGTAGTAATACTGCAGGGAGGGTAATTTGACACCGTTCACGGTGACTTCAGCAACGTTTCTCTCGTGATCACCCACTCCCTGCTTCTGCTTAAGCTTATGCACGTTTTTGACGTTGAACATTCAACTGCAGTTACACTACAGATCTATTTTCCTCATATTGTATCGGGCCTGGCAACCAGGGTCCTCAAGATTGGCAACCATGCTGTGTAAGCCTGGCAGCCGGGATGCTGATATAAAGGCGCAAGCGTCCTATAAAGCTATTCTTCCTCTTCACCTCAAGCTCGACAATTTTCTTCGTCGGCATGCTATCTTGATCGACACATGGTGTCAGAAATTTTTTATCACCCACATTCTCGCTTCGACTGAGCCAGTGCCATGAAAGAACTTCCGCCCCCTGATCCCCTATAGGGCTCTCCGAGGCGGCGGCCGAAAACTGGAAGAAATTCAGCCAGAGAATGGACCTGTACTTCAAGGCAACTTCATCTATGAGTGAACGCTCGAGCGCTCAGAAGTCTGCAGTCTTCCTCCACGTAGCAGGTATGGAAGGAATTAACATATTTAACACGTTCAAACTGTCACCCGAGGAGCGTGAGGACTATATAGTTATTGTGAAGAAGTTTGAAGAATATTGCACGCCAAAACGAAACAAGACTTATGAGCGCTACATCTTTAGAACTCGGCATCAGCGAGACGGGGAGCCGTTCGAACTGTTCCTACGTGATGTTCAGCTGAAAGCTCACAGCTGTAATTTCGGAGACCTGAAAGAATCAATGGCTCCAGACAAGCTGGTGTGCGGAAAGGCAGACAAGAAGCTCCGGACGCGGATTCTACGGGAGAAGGATCTCACCCTGGATAAGGCGATAGGACAGTGCAAAGCGGCAGAGTTAGCTGCTAGCCAAAATCGATCGTGGGAAACGGACGAGGTCAAGCTAAATGCCGTACGGAAAAAGCAAGCCCAGAAGGAAGGCGCCGAAAAAGATATATTCGCCAGTGCCCCTACTGCAACCAAAGTCATGAGCCGAGAAAATGCCCAGCGTGGGGCAGAGCGTGCGGCATATGTCAGAAATGAAACCACTTCGCAGTGTGCTTCAGAACAAAGAAAATAATTCAAGAAGTTCACTGTCCAGCACAGACTGAAGCGGAATCAGACGACGAATTGCAGATTTTGGCCGTGAGCATAAACGATGTTACGACCGACCAAGACTGGACAATCACGACAACACTGTCTAATCGCTCCATACGCATGAAAATTGACACGGAGGCACAAGCCAACTTGCTTCCTCACGCCCTTTTTCTCAAGGTGAGCGAAGGAAGGCGTCTTACACCATCTTCCACGCTGCTGACGAGCTACGGGGGCGGAGTGATAAAGCCCTTTGAAACTGTGACGCTGCCACTTCGCATCGGCAAAAGTGAAGAATTGACTGATTTCTTTGTGGTCAAAAAAGGGAAGCTTGCGCTACTGGGCCTTCAGGCTTGGGAACGTTTCGGAGTAGTTTCAAGGGTACAAACGATTCAAAGTCCTGCTGATTTGAAGACGCAAGTTTTCGGCGAGTTTCCGTAGCTTTTCCTGGGTCTAGGTTGCATAAATGAAAGCTGAAGACACAAGAGCTGAATGGAGCAAGCCCAGTGTCGCTGCCCTCACGCCGAATTCCGCATGCGCTTCGTGAGCCACTGCGTCCAGAGCTGACCCGCATGGAACGTCAAGGAATCATCCAAAAATGCAATAGGCCGCTGAGTGGGTAAGCCCCCTTGTCGTTGTCTGAAAAAAAGACGGCTGTTTCCGTGTTTCCATGGACCCCAGGCACGCAAACCGTTGCGTGAGGCGCGATCATTATCAGCTGTCTTTCAGAGAAGAAATCGAGTCCGCGCTTGCAAATGCAAAGATATTCAGCCAGCTATAGATGCTAACTGTGGTTTTCATCAAATCCCCTTGGATGAAAAAAACTTCAAAAATCTGCACTTTTGCCACGCCGTTCAGAAAGTACCGCTTTTTAAGGCTGCCTTTCAGGATATGCATCGCGAGCGAAATGTTCCAGAAAGCAATGGGCAACATTTTTGACGACCTAGAAGGTACTTGCGTCTACATCGACGACATACTCGTGTAGGGCGCAGCGCCACATGAACATGATAAGTGCCTACGAGCAGCACTACTTGCAGCAACATCGGCAGGATTAATGCTCAACCGTCAAAAGTGTGTCTTCGGCATGGACGAAGTACGGTTCTTAGGCGACGTCATCTCGGCAGACTGAATTAAGCCAGATGGAAGGTTAGGTAAGTCTGTAGAGTAATTGCTACAACCAACGTCAAAACAAGGTGTTCAGAAACTACTGGGCGCAGTAAACTACTTTGGAAGGTTCATTCCAAACCTGTCTGAGAAGACTAAGAATGTGCGTGCCCTATTAAAACACAATTGCATGTTCGGATGGTCAGGCGGCCATGACAGCGAGTGGAAAAAATTACTCCATCTCCCGCTAAAGGAAACCATGCGGTGATGCGAAGCAGCGGGGAGATGGCTAGCTTGAGCGGGAGATGGTTTCGCGGCAGCGGCCCGAGCGCTCATCGCGGCGCTGCACAGGAGAGAGAATGAGGCGCGCGCGCTCCAAGGTAAATATACCTGGTAGCGAAGCTTCCATAGAAGCCCATACGCTCAAAACATGGCGGTTCATCTGCGGTTCATGGGGCTTAGCGCCATCTGTGTGAGGAGGGAACACTTCCGGCGGAAGGAAAAATGATTTGACGTCATATCCGTTAAAAACACAGGTGACGTCAGTTTGTTCTCAAAGGCGCGAAATTTGTTTTCGAAGGCTGGCCATTAGAGCTGTATATTCAAATGTCCCGCCATTCGACTTCATGGGCGTTTCGAGCTTTCAGCGCGGGGAGCGATGCAGGAAAAGTTCAGCCGTACAGGCGTCGAAATCGCATCGCTGCACGTAACATACTTTCTTTGGAGGCCGACGAACGCTTTGGGCGTAGAGTGCTCGTCCTTTCGTCGGACGCCAAGCCCGTCGGCCAGCGCTGTCCCACGAAAACAACTAAAGTAAAGAAGTATCTGACGGTCGCAACTCACTACTTTTGACTGCACAGGTTAAGAAACAATAAAACTACCCGCGTCAACAAATTGAGACAAACGTCGACAAGCAAAGCAACACAACATGTGAGGGGGGCATGAACTTTCTGTCGAGCGCGCCTTTCTGCCCACTTCAAGAGCTGCATTGCATTGCAAGTGATAGCGGCATCAACGCCCGCTGCTATCGGTGGGTGCTCTTACGGTGGGCGCTGAAAAAAGGTATTTATTGATAATGATCAAGTAAAATAGAATTGTTCTTTTTTCGCCATGCGTACATAAAATTCATTAGGAATTTTATTTTCGTCGAATTGGTCTATGTCTCGCTTTAATTAAAAAACTCTTTTTTCCCGATGTTTGTTCCCTCCAAACATAGTCGCGCTTCAGTCGCTGCTCCCATAACCACCCTGGCTGATGTCGATGACAATTCGTTCTGACCGATTTTCGCCCGAAGCTTCGCGACCATTTAGATTGACCTTGCGCGCTCCGTCATTTTCATACAGCGGAACTACCGTGGCGCCCCCAGCGGAGTATGCAGCTGTCGCACGACCTGTCGAGAGCGCCGCTCCGGATTTCTAGAGAGAAAAGGGGGAAGTGTAGGAGAGGAGAAAGAGGGGGAGAGGACGCGCATGCACTGTGTGGGTGTGGCACGCGGGCGCCTATCCGTAGAGTATTCCTAGAGAGAAAGGGGGGAGCGTAGGAGAGGAGAGAAAGGGGGAGGGGACGCGCACGCGCTGTGGGGGTGTGGGACGCGGGACACACAGAGCCGCCGGCAAGAAATGTTTCGCGTTTAAAACTTTGCGAAACGTTGTCAACAGCACCAATACTTGCCATATTTGATCCGTCAAAGCCCACGCATCCAGCTTCGCGCCAAGAGCGGCACTTTTACAGTTGCATGACGAACACTGGCGGCCAGTTGCTTATGCTTCGCGTGTGCTAGCAGACGCGGAAAGCAGGTACGCGCAGATTGAGAAAGAGGCTTTGGCCGTGATTTTATCACTGGCTTCGACGCAATTGTTGAAACGGACCATCGACCTGTCAGACATGCCTCCTCACCTGCAGCGCTTCTTTCTGCGGCTCATGCCGTTCAACATTTCTTTGCAGTACATCCCAGGAAAAGATCTTGCTCTTGCCGATGCTCTTTCAAGAAGCAGATGCAAAAGAAATGAGTGGCCTGAGGGTGATCTTGAAGATGTGGCCATCCATGCAGTGGCTGGCCTCTCCACGCTGGTGAGCGCCACAACAGCCCAGCGGATAGCGAAAGAAACTAATGAAGACGAGAGCTATGGTGAGACTTCGAAGCGCTTCGAGGTGGCCGCAGCGTAATAGTACAGCTAGCTCCCTTTGAAGCAGAGCTATCGTGTGTAAAAGGCATACTGTTGCGTGGTTCTATAGAGTTATCATTCTGAAGTCCATGCGTAAAGAAATGCTACAGCGCCTTCATGAGGGTCACTTGGGTGTCGGAAAATGCAAGGTAATGGCGAGGGTACTGATGTGTTGGCCTGGTATGGTGTCAAAAATAACCGAGAAGGCTTCTAGGTGCCTAACATGAGACTGTTTTGCTTACAGGCAGCCAAGTTAACCACTGATGCAATGGAATTGTCCCGCGTTACCATGGGCTAGGGTCGACGTGGACTTGTTCGAGCAGGCTGGAAAGAATTACTTTGCAGTCTACGATGCCTCTTCTAACTATCCCGAAGTAAAGCCGCTTCCTCAGCCTACCAGCCAATGTTTAACAGAAATGCTGGCCATGATACTTGCACGCCACTGCATTCCGCTTGAAGTATGCACGGGCGGCGGACCACAGTTTTCATCGCAGAAATTTAAGGCTCTTGCAAGACAGTGTGAATTTATCCACGTTATTTCGAGCCCCGGTCTTTCACGCTCAAACGGATTGGAAGAGAAAGAAGTGAACGTGGTAAAACGTCTCCTCAAGAAGGCGGCATATGCGAATGAAGACTTTTGGATCGGGCTTCTCAATTACAGGACAGCACCACTTGAAGGCACAAAACCCCCATGTCAGCTTCTCATTGGGCAGGAGGTTGACAGGAAGGCTACCTGACTTCGCAGACCATAGGGCACCAGAGGTCAAAAAGCACACGGAAGCCCACCCTCAGAGGCGCCCACTTCAAGAGTTGGGTGAACGTGACACAGTTAGGCTGCTGGACAAGACCAGGTGGAACACGAAGGCCGTCGTAGAAAAAGCCGTCGCCCCTAGCTCATACATGGTCTGTACGGAATCCGGGGGTAAGCTTCGTCGCAATCCGCAACATCTGCTCCAAACAAACGAAGCGTTCTAACCATCACTACAAATCATTCCTGACAGTATGAAAGGCAGTGCTGGCGTCTGTGCTTCTCTTCCAGGCCTCGTGGCACCACAGGAGTCACAAGGCAACTGGAGCCCCACGTATCAAGATCCAATCCCTGCTGTCCACACACCTCAAGGGTTCCCTGCGGCTGGGCAGCGAATTCCTCTGGCCAACACGAATGTCGACGCTGGGCTTCGGCGGAGCATCAGGTTAAGAAAACAGCCGACTCGTCTCGCATATGAAAAGGACTTTCAGTAAATTGCCTAATTTTATCACAACTGTTTTATGTTGCTTGATTGGTTTCTGTTGTTAGAGGGAGAAAGATGGGTGTCATGCCTGGCAAACAGGGTCCTTAAGATTGGCAACCATGCTGTGGTTGCCAATCAGCACCCCAGCTGACAGGCTAGCCAGGGTGCTGATATAAAGGCGCAAGTGTCCAATAAAGCTATTGTTACTCTTCACCTCGACAGATAACCCGCCGTGGTTGCTCAGTGGCTATGGTGTTGGGCTGCTGAGCACGAGCTCGCGGGATCGAATCCCGGCCACGGCGGCCGAATTTCGATGGGGGCGAAATGCGAGAGCACCCGTGTACTTAGATTTAGGTGCACGTTAAAGAACCCCCAAATTTCCGTAGTGGTGGTCCAAATTTCCGGAGTCCCCCACTACGGAGTGCCTCATACTCAGATCGTGGTTTTAGCACGTAAAACCCCATATTTAAATTTTTTCACCTCGACAGTTATCTGCGTCGGTATGCTATCTTAATCGACAGACATACAACATTTTTTTTTTGCTAAATGACCTTTCAATGTATTCTTTGTACGGTAACACACATGGTGTACCTCAAGGCTCAGTATTAGCACCACTGCAGTTCAAACTTTTCGTTATTAGCCTTTCTTCCGCTACACGAAATTCCTCCTGCCTTCCTCGTGTTATTTACGTTAACATTTTTGCGAAAATTCACGCTATTGATGGTTGACAAAAGTTAGTTTAGGAATAAAATGTTAAACTTCTGTATTCTGCATTCCGACCTACATTATTTTCCGTATGGTATTAAGTGGAGTATTTCACCTTGAATGCTGCTAATAGTAAAATAATGACTTTCCCTCTCAAAACAAGTATGCTAAACGTGTTCCGTGGCGTACGATTTTTTGGTTAAATTATCTATATCATTTTATGAGCAATCGTAAACTTGTCCGCTGACAAACGCATTACAAGGCGGAGTCTGAGGTCTCTCCATTCTTGCCTACACCATCAAATTCAATTATCCCGCACCTTTGCTGAAGTTATAAAAAGCCATCTGACTTCATGAACTTCAATACACGTCGGTGTTCTGAAATGCCGCCTCCTATACTCCAAGGAGAAATTATACAAGGGCACAGAAAGAGTTTTCAAGCACACAAGAGAAAAATTGTCACCCACCCGAGTATAGCACTAACGCACAAAGAAAACCCGTATGATTCTGTTAGAAGTAAAAACTTCGCAATTAAAGGATTATTCGCCCTCGTACGGGGATCAGACCCGGTACCAATCCCTTTCGAGATTCATTGCTCTATTATATGTCCCAATCACGAAATTAGCAGATTGCAGGGCGTGTGCGAAATAATTGCCCACTCAAAGCGAATGGTACAGTAAATACGGCCGGACCTGTATGTTCCCTCCCCTTGCCCCAGAGCTGAGTGGAAGGCTAGAGCAGAGTAGTTCAGTCAGACCTCTCAGCTTTTCTCTTGTAAAGTCTATCTCCCTCTTCTTGCAAGAGGTGCGCGCCGCGTGGTACGTTCGTGCTTCAATGAGTGATGGATCAGGGCTTTACAAAGCAGGATTTATTTTGCAGCTCATGTAGCGCGTTCACTCGCAGCCTTCCGAATCCTATCCTCTGCGCGTGCTTCTTTTGCTTTGAATTTCTGTTACAACGAACACTAAGCTCCACGAGGGCTGCTTCTAGCGCTACGTAGGATGTTTCGTTTCTTCGTGTGCCCGACGCCGTTGTTGATGTTTGGTACCAGCAGCTCCGCTCCTAAACGTGACCCTCCCTCCATGTATTTTAAATCTTTTTTTTCTGCTTTCATACCTTGCTTTAAGAATGAGAAAAAGCAGAATCAGTTCTGTGCGCGAATACAAACGTTAGTAATATATTTTTCCCATCGGCCTTTGTTTTTACGTCTTTGTATTGCTGGCGCTGATGTCTTGGCGAACCCTTATAAGCGCACGTTTCTTTGGGCGTTTGGTTTTCAGAAGCCGCAGTTTCTTCTAACATTTTTGCTTTTCCTGAATGCATGAAATCGGAAGAGTGCTCATCGATCAACAGGAGGTATAGATAAGGCAGTATACGGATCGACATGCTCTACGACAGCGCAGTGGCATTTCTACCAATGCGGACATACAAAATAGAAAATGTCAAGCAAAAACCTAATCCGAGAAAGCTGTGAAAGTTTTGATGAGGTGCAGTTTTTGCAGGGATATGCGTTCAAGGATGAACCAACTGTTTTTTTTTTATGGAGGTGGTCAAGAACGCTGAAGATAAATGGCAGTCATATGTACTTTTGATCCCTCGGAGACGGACTGAATCATGGGATAGCACGCCCTGTCGTTATCGCTCCCTTCCGGTTGAGCAACACGAATAGCAAATAGATAGCAGCATGCGGGTGGCTTCGGAGTTGCGTCCACTTTACACTATTATAAGGTGGTACTTGGCATGCAGTTCTTGTCAATAAGCTTTTTTTAGGTGCGAAGCACCTTATGGGCCCGGGCTGTCGGCGTCTACTGTCGTAGTCACGATAAGCAAGCGGCTCGTGCTCGCGCACACCAGGCGCTCGTGCCACTGCTCCCGAGTTCGTCGTCGTCGTTGTCTTCCACAGCTGACTGCGTTGGCGCTCGTGGTTCCAACATATAATTTCACTTTTCTTCTGTCGTCATCATGGATGCCTTTACATGGTTATGAGCCATTGCTTAAGGCAGTATGAGCCCATTAGCGGTGCATTACTGCATGCTTCGCACCTCCCCAGGTTTCACGTTATTGGAGCTGCATATCGCTCTATGGGTCATTTCACACTTGCACATAAATTTTATTTGAACACTCAAACCGACACTACGGGTGAACTTATGCTAACTGTAATAACTAATAAAAACTAAAACAGTAAGAAAGGCATCCATAATGGCTAGACTTCTCCACTGTCGCCTCACGCACCGCTGCCGTTTTTTTTTTTTTACTAAAATAAGTAAACAGAACTTCGGCATTGCCTTTGCGCAGCTATACCATACGATTGCTAGGTAGCTAGCACATTAATTTTTCCATTCTGCGTATTCATCTTCATAGCTTATGGTTTCATAAGTTGTGGTTTATTCATTATGCTTGCCACGTGCCTAAATTTCCAATCAATCATATGTTCCTAAACACATGAAACCAATAAAACTGTATGCGAATGAATAATTATTGCAAATTGTCGGGTCTTTAACGCAATACCTTGTTCAAGATTCTTAATTAGCAAAGTCGCCAACTCGGTTAAAGGCCGGTAGACACTAGCGCCAGATTTCCCGCGTAATTTCTATTGCAAATTTGGTGGCTTCTAACAAACACGCAGCAGAGCGAGGCGGTGGGCACGCGGCCTCCGCAATGACAACGCCTGATGGCACTTTTTTTAACGTTTAGCTTTCTTTGGCAACTAACCTGCGATTTATTGTGACTGCCGAACCGTTTTTGTGGGCTCATCCTGAAGATAGTGCAGTCTGCCGCAACTTTAAAGCCACCGGACCACCGTTTGGTGGTACTGGTAGTGCCGATGGTGCCATGCGATGGTCAGATGCAGCGTTCTCGTGTTGTTCCCTCGCGACAGCTAGCGTTTTGAGTAGCCGTCATTGAGACGCTGCACTGCTGGTCGCCACTTTCAGAGGCGGTCATAGACGCTGCATGGGGTTCGGAACTGCTCTCGAAGTGGCGCTCGAAGTAGGGTTTGAGTCTCCCGTACGGATAAGGCGGGTGGTAAGGGGAGCGCCTCCCATAACCCATAGTGCCAACACAGTGCCACAGATAAGCACCTTCCAAAGCATGCTAAACTCATTCTTGGATAAAAATCGTAGCTGGTTCTTTTTAAATGTTTTTATGAGATCAGCACTCTTAGAGTGCTCCGTGCACTTTCCGGTGATTAAGCGTTTGTATATTGGTCTGTCTGTCAGCCTGTCTGTCTATCCGATTTAAAACGTAATTAAATCAAGCACGTTGGCTAACTATTCGCCCCTGCCCCGTTCAAAGCGGATGCCAATAAACATAATCATCATCATCATCGGCACGTCCTCTCGCGTTCACTGTCCTAAAGCTCGTGACCGTACTACTTATTTAACGAGGATTGACGATTAGACCCGGTACAAGAGCAACAAACTTGGCACAGCAAATACTGACAAGCAAAGCATTTCTATTAACGTCACAGCCACCTATCTGGCACTGAGTTCGCCTGCTTCGGGAACTTGTCTGTATAAAGTTGCTCGAAGCATGTACGCCCCCCCCCCCCACACAACACAGCCTATCGCCCTTCCACAATCAAATAACTTCCAATGGAAGGTTCCGAGATGGCCTAGGGAAACTTTTCCGCGAGCGGTATCTTTTGTAATACATAGGCGCAAAATTCGTGAATCCATAAAGGAAGTCCAAATTTGTTAAGTTTGCGAAAAATTCTAGATAGTGGGCAAGTATACTCACTTAGCAACGATGGCAGCTAAAGCAGAAAGATGAGTTCAAGAGCTGTTTCTTGGTATCTTCCACATATAACCACCTAGTGTATACCCTGTTGCGCTGGATGGCCGGTACCAATGCTGCGATGCGCCTGCTTTGGCTCAGATCAAACTTGCTGCTGCTGAACTGGCGGTGACTCTCAGCGACAGTCAACAGGGCACCAGCTTTAAAAGCCGACGGCTCTGCTGCATCAACGACAGGCCGTCCAGAGGGCCCGCGACGTCGCCGAGAGCCACCAGCTCCTGGTTCCGTCATGGGTGGAGCCACCAACTTGATTCGGGTGCCTTCGGCTCCCCCAATTTTTTTCCTCGGGACCTTTCCATAAAGTTCTTGTCAACTGTCCGCTGCATGCCGCTCACTTGGCAGTGGCGGCAGCTATGGGGGACAGGTGAGTTCATGAGTGGTTTCTTGTTCAGTCCTTTCAGCGCCTTATCCATAATACGCTGAAATATTGCGGGAGCCGACGAAATGCCAACCAAAAATAGACCTTTGTGCGTGTTCAGCGTGAGATATTGCTTGAACTCGTCATCCATTTCGACCTGCCGAGAAATAAAGTCATTGCAATAAAAGTCTATATGGTAAAAAATAAAATGAGGGCCTGTGCGGTAAACCTCTAGCTAATGTGTTTAATGATTATTTCGGGTCACATATTACCAGTGTTAATGACCCTCTTTGCACGCGATACCTTACAAAACAAAACGCTCACAGTTAATTCTTGTTGCCAACATACTTGGAGAAAATTAAGAACTGCTTTGTTGCCCTCAAAACTCACAAATCTCGAGATGTACGCGGTTTTTCTTATGAAATATGTCATTGACCTTATTTGTCCCACTCTTGAGCTTATATTCAATGGTTGTCTGGAACAAGGAATGCGTATAAGGAATGCGTATACGTATATGCGTATAGATAAAGTTACCATAATTCTTAAGCAAGGAGACGACAACAACTTATCGAATTATCTTCCTATATCGATCCTGTCAGTTTTTGTGAAATGCTCAGATATTTTGTTTTTGTGTATGTGACATTTTAATGACTGGCGCAGTCTAATCACTTCTAGCCAGCATTGCTGTAGAAAAAGAAAACAATAGTCTACTGAACAGCCATTTTATTGCAAATGTAATTTATATTCAATTCTATAGAACTGAGGCAATTTATGCTTTAGGGGTTTTTATAGATTTTTCAAAAGCCTTTGATTGCTTGAATCACGGCACACTACTGGCTTAGCTTGAATTTCACGGTTACGAAGTCACGTCCCTAAATATGTTGAAATCATATCTAGACTTTCGCTTCCAGCGAGTAAGCATTAATAACGAAAACTCAGATCTCCAATCCCTTTCTGCAGGTGTTTCTGAAAGAAGTATCCTAGGACCGCGGCTTGTCATTCTTGACGTAACTGGTGTTGTATGCAAAGATCTGAACCCGGCTTTTTTGTTATGTATGCTGATGGCACCATTGTTTCTTGTTTAGACCTCCAGATATATATGATCGTACTGCTCAAGCTACAAACTGTTTAAAAGTACTTAACTTTGGTGTTGTGAAGTCGTTCAGTATAAATGGAAATAAAACCAAAGCGGTACTTTTTAGCTTAATTACAACCCCAATATTCACTTAATGATTGGATCGTCAGGAGTGCAGACAGCACGGTAAGTTCGCTCGGAGTAATCTCCGAAGAGCACCTTTCTTGGAGTGCTTACATCGACATGATGGTTAGTGAGCATACTCTTACTTTCAAAATATCGCTACTCCAGGCTGCCGTGTATAAATCTATTTTATATAATTCCCTGTTTTCTCCTATAACTACCACTGTACTACTGTAGCGTGGTATGGCGCCCGAAAACGTTCTCTAACTTACATCGTGTGAGTGTTCTTCAAAAACGCGCAGTTAGAGAGATTGTTAATATTGCGCAGTGCGCCCATACACAAGATGATCTGGGGGTACTTCGCGTAACTCCAGTTCTAGAATTATATAACACTACATTATACGTTGCAACTGCAACAGATCATCACTAAATATTGTTAGCAAGGCTTATGAATAGAAATTAGTTTTTTAGAGTAACCTGTGCCGTTATTATGAAATTAACCGCTAAAATACAGCTCTGTGAAGTTCCACCATCACATATTATTTTTTTATTCACAGTGGGCATTTTCACCCTTATAATTCCATTGCCAAATTAGGCGGTAACAAAAGTTGGCAATATGGACAATCCTTCAAATGATCTAAGGAACGGTTACTTATCGGCATTTAATTTATGAAAGACTTCTTATTAACCTAATCAATGGTTATAAATCGAATGAATGCTCAGCATTTTGATGAGCTGATGATTCCAGTGAGTTTTAGAATATTCTATCGTCCAAATCGCCTGATAGAAGATTATTTGAAGCTGCTTTTTTTAGGGAATAAATAGATCGCACTAAGCACAAATACATTGAGCGGGAGGTAAGAAAGCCATCACAAACATGTATTTTTCATTTAGCCTTTGGTAACGTGTGACCTGCTGCTGATGGCTTGACTGATTCCCACAAAAGACTTCAGTGATTCAAGGCAACCAAAAAGCATACCATTGCTGAGCCGTGAAATAAAGTCATCTATAACCATAAAGGTACTTCCGTGATAGTTTTAATTTGAGCTTATGTTTGATTTAAATCATACGAATTTTGTTATCTTAATCTGTCTGCGCGTTCGTTGGCGATATATTATTTAAGTGCGCATAGAAATGACATGCTGTTGTCATCCGTAGAAAGTATGGTAATTTAACAGCGCTCAATATCTCTAATCAGAACACATACGTAATACAATTAGTTGTTCACATTACAATTTAAGCCACATACTCATAATACACGCATTGCTATTTTTTGGACGCTACCTCAAATGAGAACAACCTATGCCTATCAAACATTGTGTTACAATTTGCCGAGGCTGCTAAGCAATACGTTCAATGATTGACGAGCTTAAATTGTTGTTTACAGTCGTAACGTGTATGAAATAATCAATGATGCTTTTGACCTATTTTATTTATGCGATTTGGTGCTATTACTATTCTTTTATTCGACCGTTTGTGCCGCTTTAGCAAAAATCCTGCCAATTGACACATCTTTGTACCAATATGAATATCACGTGCACCGAAGACCAAGTGTTTGTGCTTGTCTTTGGGGGCATAGTCCCCTGATTAAGGCTGTATAAAGGCTTTTTGGTTAGGGTTCCAAGCATCCTGATGATGTAAATAAAGGTTTTATTTGAAATTTGATTCGTATGAGTTTACATGTAACAATACAGAGTCAGCTTCATAGGCCTACGGACGCCGGGTTCTGAGGAAACATTGAATTTGCCTAACAGTTTATGACATTAGCCAGCAAAACAGTGCCACATGATGTTGCTCGTATGTTTGACAAGGATGTGCGAAACATCCTAAAGGCAGGAATACCGAAGTCCAGCCTGCGTGTCCCGACTGTGGAAATATTCGGCTTTTTCTAACACGCTTCGCAGACGTTTTACGTTGACTTTGTAGCTACACACGTGAACGAGACACGCTAACTACGTTCCGTGTGATTGGGAATGAAGGAAACAGTACCCCTTTGTTCTTGAGTACATGCAAGCGGCGTCTCTGCAAAAACGCATTTATTGTCCTAACTCCACCAGAATAAAAAAAAGAAAATAAAAAGAAAGATGAACCCACCCGCTCATAAAAAGTAAATCCATGTTCTCACTTTGCCAGATGAGCGGTGCCCTCTCGTATAGCCCTCCCGTCACTATTGTGAGGCATGAGGCGCGGCACGCCACATAGGGCGCAGAACGAGACGTTGAACGCGAACATGCCGGGCGTAACGAACTTTGTGCTGCAGGCCACTAAGTGCACTTCTGCGTCCGCTTAGGGCCACGACAATAGATAGGAGTGGAGTGAAGTTAGTCCACGCGGAGACACTCGCCGCCGTCCAAAGCGATCGATGGCGCGCCACTTCTGCGTCAGAACCCGTTGCGTAAAGCAAATGGCACAGTGGAGAGAGGACGACATCACTTTAGCGAGGAACGTGAGGACTGCGCAAGCAGAGAACTCTAGAGCTTCAGTTTAGTAGTGCTCTAGCAACGCTTCCGGGTTGACGCCCTGCGGGGCACGATGCAAAGAAGACAATAAGTGAACACACGCTAAAAAACAGAAGCAAGCTAAGTATCACCCTAAAATGACCGGCACATTGACAAATATACTATGTAGCAACGGGCGCAAACGTGTAGGTCAGCGTGAATTAGAGTGAAAGCTCAGTAATGTATGCGGTCGACAGCAAGGAGCATTTTCTACTTTGACTCATTTTATACTGTAAGACTCTTCCAATGTGGCGATTTTTTTCACAACGTTTCCTCCATTTGAGGTCACAATCGTGTTTATTCTTGATGGTGATGTTGCTTCAGGTTTTTTTTTCTTTATAAATGTATGAACTACCTGCGATTACTTGTGCCTGCTGAATCGATAAAAAGTACATACATATACAACGAAAGCAGAAGGCGTCGAGTGGGTGAAGTTGCGGTGAATGGGATACGTTAAATTTTCCTATAGAAAGTCGAGATCATTAACCAGAAGCGTCGACTCCACGAGAAAAAAAAAGTTAGCACAACAGGTTCCGAGCTACTTTTTGAGTAGATATGTGTAATAGTTGGTGAATTATACTAAACCGTATTCGAAACAACAGGACAAAAAAAACGCAATGCCCTCAGAATACTAAAAGAAATCTGCCGAAACAACGCTCTATGGCCTCGCGGCCATGTTGGATTCAAATTCCAGTTCCGGGCCCATGCTGCAGTCTAGTCATCGGGAGCGAAAAACCTTTCTATGGTGTATCAGTGCTTCATTTTATTAGCAGTTTGCCATTCCAGTCGTATTTAGGCAGGTGTTGAGCGCTCAGACTCAACACTGCTGACAATCCTAGCACTGCTCAGCGGCTGCGGTCGTCTTCTCGTTATTATGTTAAATGCGGTAACGCTGCGGCCACACGAACTGCTACGGAAGGCGGCGCAACGTGAACTGATGAGGCAAGAAAACTACTGCAGGTTGCGGTGCCAGGTGCGCTGATGCCTGTTCGAATCCGAAGCAAGGGCTGCTTCACAGTGCTGGCTTACTGAAGGTGTGCCTAGGTGCGTGACTGATTGCACACGTCACGTGGTCAAAGAGACGCGCTCGTGCCACTGCTCGCCCGTTCGTCGCCGTCTTCCTCCACAGCTGGCGAAAACATTGCTGCTGGCACTATCTTGAAAGCAATCGTCTTACGCGAAGGATGGATGGACGCACAGACATTCTCATTGGGTAACCATAGAAATGCTTGCGCATTTAATAAAGTCTGGGTTCTTGCATGCCAACTCCAACATATGACTATAAGGCAAGCCGTAGTGGGGACTGTGGTATAATTTTGAGCATCTGAGGTTCTTTAACGTGCGACCAATGCATTGGTGCCAATGGCAATGTCATCCCGTATGTGACCGACCAGAGATACCTCGGCGTTGTCATTGACCGCGGTGTTTCATAGTCGAAGCATGTGGCAATGTTAAAGAAACAATGAATGGTACTTGCTCAAGTTTTTCGCATTCTGGCCGGTATGAAGTAGGGTCCATCTGGGCATTCGCTATTCCGGCTGTACCAGGCTCTCTACGTCGGCTACATTCGGTATAGCCTGCCAATTTTATCAAGTATAAGCCCATCATGTTTACGTACGCTGGAAAGTGCCCAGGCACAGATGCTTAAAACATGTCTAGGAGTTCCACGTTGCCCCTAAACTTGTGGCACAATTGAGGAAGCTCGCGTCAGCCTTTTACCTCTCTATCTACGATGCGAACCTCTTTGAGTATTCCTGCGGCAGCTGTACCATCACTGACGCCACTCCTTACCGACTCTTCCTGACATACCGCTTGACTTCTCTTTTTCAAGAGCCAATAAATGCCGAGAATTCGCCATACCATCGTAATTTGCCCCTGCTGACCTTTCACGTATGGCCCCATCGTAAATGTCTAAAATATAGGTACATCTCTCTATTCCAGGAATTTCTGAGAAAATCTCGAAGAACTAACGTGCGCCTCAAACATCTAACACTTGAAAATTTGTCGAAACGATATGGATACTCGGTGAATGTGTATACAGACGGATGGGTCTCGTCGTATGCGTCTGGTGCGGCTTTCGTCGTGCCTGTGCATCAAGTCATTCGACGGTCTCGTCTGCGTAATAAGACGACACCAACATCTACGGACCTAGTGACAATCAGAGAGGCAGTTCACTATATTTCGCGACAAGCCTAGGCGGGGTCTAGGCCCACCCCACAAAATCGCAGGGCATTAAATCAAGTTATTTGAATGAATGAACCTCCTCAAGTATGGACAGTCTTCAATCACGCAAAATCGGCTCTGCAACTACGTAGAGTTGTAATGAAAGAAACCTCTTGCAGAGTGTTGGCTCTACAAAATGCCGAGCTATACATTCTAGCGAAAGAGAACGGTCACCTCATTACATTTCTATGGATTCCCGGTCACTGTGGTGTACACGGCAACGAGCTTCCCGATACCGGAGCCAAGAATGCACTCGAAGAATCAGAGTCACTGCTTGCGATTCCTTTTTCACGAGCGAACACCAATTGCCTTCTCTCAAGTTTCAACCTAAAAGCGACAGAAATGCGCTGGGACAATCCGGATAATCGCAACAGACGGCTCCGAAAGATGGACCCTACCATTAAATTCATGCTACCACCAAGAATACAGCGCATCTGTGCCAGTGTCCTGTACAGACTTAAGCTGGGGGTTGCGTTTAGCGCTTGCACGCGCACCTAATGCGACGCACTAGCTCAGACGCACTAGCACTAGCTTTGCACAACTCAAGACTGTGAGCTGTGCAAAGTGAATGAGACTATAAGTCATGTGCTGTGTGACTGCCCTCAGTACGTGGACGAGCGTCAAAAGTTGAGCAATGACCAGACGCGCCTTGACAGCCAACCGTTATCAGAGGACGTTATTTTAGGGCCCTTGGCCAGACGTTCAATCGAGTTTGAATGTCATCCACGCGTTACTGAAGTTCTTAAAAAGTACAGGCCTGGTCTCTAAGTACAGACCAAGTTGCTTCTAAATGTTTTACATCATCCTACTCTCGCCATCGTCACCCATCATGCGCCTCTTTCTTTCCCTCTTCCCCTCCATCTCAACGCAGCGTAGCTGGCTAGAGGACATGTACATCATGCTGACATCTCTGCATTTCGTATCATGAAATTTTTCCTTCTCTCTCTCTAACGCATTAGTACACGGGCATTTCTGCATATCGCCTCCATCGAAACGAGGCCACTGCGACCACTAATCGTACTGGCGACCTTGAGAAGAAGGTCATTTGAGGATCGCCCGACGTTTGTGCGCAGGTGTGAGTAAAAGCGGGTGCGAGAGAGAAAATCTGGGGGCTCTTGCTCCTTGAATGTCTGACTTTGCCTAGGCGCTACGGAGGAGAAGCTTCCTTGCTCGTTTTTTATGCGTTTGTCCCTATAGGCACGCCGGCATTGCGGAGTGAGGTCGCGCGCTGGCCATGCCCATGAGCGTTTTTGTTTAGGCTTCGACGCTGGCTGGTCAAGCTGGTCAAGCTTTCCGTCTAATTCTTAGACTTATTATTAGAATTAGAATATTAGAATTAGACTTTCCGCCTAATTTCAGTCTAATTCTAATATTCGAGAAGATAATTAATAATTAAGACTAATTATGTAATTAGGCAGATTACAAAAATTAATCTGAGTATCTCACACCTGAGCATCTCGAAGCGATCGCAAACAGCATTACCTTGGTTCTGGTCAGTTACGTGATATATGACTCTGTATATCTTGATACGCGACAGTTTGGACACCCTATATAAATATACAGGGTGTCCAAACTGTCGCGCATGATATACAAATATTCATATATCACGTAACTGACCAGGACCAAGGTAATGCTGCGGGTTGCGTTAGTTTGGTATATATATATATATATATATATATATATATATGCATCAGTGAAGTAAAGAGTAACCGGAGCCGGCACAGAAGTAGTTCAAAAAATAGAAGCACGTAGGAAAAACATAACAAGACTTTACTGACGTTTCGGCCGGGGTGAAGGCCGGACTCTTGATGCGCTCTTGATGAAGGCCGGACCCCGGCCGAAACGTCAGTAAGGTCTTGTTATGTTTTGCCTACGTGCTTCTATTTCTTGAATTATATATATATATATATATATATATATATATATATACACTTACTATGCGTCTAAATACAATAATAGCTCTGGTTATACGACCGTTTCGCGGTGTTCGGTGGCTTTGTACTTATTATCTAGTCATCATTCAGTGGTAACTGTCGCAGCACGTATTTCATCACATATGCCGTGACATTGCCCAACAAGCATCCTGTAGGATTTGGAATGGCTTTCAACAAATACAACAACACCAGTGAGCTCAACAGGATAGAACGTTGTGAAGGACGTACACTGTGTGCTGTGCTACTTGTTGCCTTTATTAGACGTTAACTGAGCAGATTATGCTTGGATCGGGAAGCATATATAGGAGCTCACTGGTCGTATTGGCAGGCAAAAAGAAGAGTGCTGAATGCTTATTAATTTTTCCTTGCGTCATCCATCACTTCACTAGGGCCGTCTTCACCATATCGGGCAATATACATAAATGCCTGCATGAGCAGAATTTGCTGCCACGCTTTATTGATTGATAATCAAGTGTGCTTAAAGTTCAAAGGACGTTTTTCATGGCTACGTTTAAAAGCAATAGTTCAGAAGCAATACTTTTGAAGCAATAGTTGTCAATGTTTTTAGAACTACGTTTCTGAAGCAGTGGGTCTGAACGCTGCAAGGAGTACGTTTTAAAGCAATAGCTTTGAACTCCGGCGGCGGATCCGTTTCTGGATGTTTGGTACACGCAGCGGCATCCTTCTCATTGAAACCAGTGCAAACGGCTTTTAGCCGGCTCTCTGCAATGAAAAATACTTTAAAAAGAGGCCGAGAAACTTGCTTCTGATAAATTTTATCCGCCATCACCACTTCATGATCAGTAACGGATTGCCGAATGGGAAAATGGCATAACTCGTTCCTTCCTGTGGACGGTAGTTTCCCATGCCGCATACCTCTTCACATTCACTCAGTTACTACTTTTGGTACACCCACCCTGTACCAGTGAGCGAGAAGACTGAGTATTTCTAAGGAGATCCTTATTGCCGGCATACCCAACCATAGAAAGAAATAGGGAACGAAGCCAGATAAAGAGTAGGGGAAGTTAACTGTTAGGCTTTGTTTAAATGCAGGTAAAATAAACGGAAATGAAAGTTGCCCACTAGACAACTTGCACCAGGTGGAGGCCAAGCCAATAACTTCACTATTACGTGTGCGGCACTTCACAAGCTGAGCTGTCACTATGGCCATCTTCCCATTAACTTTACTGGATATTTTTTATGCATAAAAGAATAGCCTTTGCAGTGTTAGTGCGGTTCATGGTTATGCCACTGGAACACCCCTTTAACTACCGGCGCAGATTTTAATTTTTATTACGCGCATATCAGTAGCATTACGCGAGTGAAAGGCTTAAAGTTCGCGAAAAGATGTACTTGAAAGAAACCGTGGCAATGCGATTGAGGAATAAAATAGAAAAAGAGCAAAGAGCTAGGAAGCAGATAAATAAGCAAATGTCGTGCGTACACTGGAGGAAACGAGAAATAAGAGACGCTCTGAACAGGAGTTCACGGGGAAAATAGACGCGATTAGGAAAATGGAAGAAAAGAAATGTTGAAGCGTATATTATTGCCTAGTAAAAAAAGAAGCAATACTTCACCAAACTAGATAAAAGCCGACAAAAGAAAAATTGTCAGCCGCAATGCTAACTTTTCTGCAAAAGTCTCTCGTAGTTCCGCTTTGTAGAAGTTTGCTCTTCAGGAATCGAAAATGGAAAGAGGACTTCGTCGCATTGACCAAATGGCAGAGATCACTATTCGAGCGTTAGCGCTTGTTTTGATTAGGCATTCATGAATTCTAATAACTTTATTCCAAGTCTTATCCTCTACCATGAATCTCTGCATAAATTCAAGCGTACCAAGCTCAGACAGCACATTCGAACTCATGCCCCTTGAGAGATTGTCGGGAAATGAGCTCGTTAGCCGATTTCTTTGACTGTAGTTCATTTTAGTACTCTAGTTTGTGCCATAGCTTTTTATGAGTCCTTAATTTAAATATGTATTTCGTGGAGTGAAAGAAATGAAAAAATACTGATGCATACTTACGCCAGTGTTCCTACACTGACACTGACAATTTTTGGGTAACAAACATGGAACTCTTTTAGGAAATTTAACTCGATTTTTTTTCTAATTATTTTTTTTAACTTTAAGGCGTTCCAAGCACATAACGCAATTTTGAACCGCACAATAAATTACATGTAGGGCCAAGAATTATTCGCACACCACACCACATTGTTAACACAGGCAAATGCAAATATCTAGTCATCTCTCCTTTAGGTGATGTGTTAAATGCAGTACTGAATCACGGCACTAAGACACTCACATATGCTAAGCAGAAATTCTAATTCTAGAAACAGTTTTAACCCCTAAATTTGCTGCTAGTTAGTTTATTCTCTCAACAAAGATTGGAGGCTTTGAGTAAACTATTAGCTGGAAAGCCGATGTAATTCGTAGCACAAAATGTGGATGGATATACCATAAAACCAGTGGTAGTATCAGATGTCTAGGAAAATGGACGCTACCTAAAAGCTTCGCCTCTGAAGTGCGCTAAACTAAATAACGAACGACTAAAAATAAGTGCGTTCTTAATTTGCTCGAACTGTGTTTACACTTGGCGTACATGTTCCCAATGGGGGCTGCATTCAAGTAATAAATTTTATTCAGCCAAATTGAGTGATTTCCTGGAGGCGATCCTTTATTAACTATCAGATCGAAGTCACAGTAATATACACGTTATTTTAAGCAGTTGTGAGGCACGTTTACAGTAGATTTACGTATGCTTGCAATAGCCGATATATATTGGGTGCTCCACATTGTCGTCGTCGTCGTGATGATGAAGCCCAAGTGCGATAAGCTCACGCCTCACGCAGCGGTTGATGTGTGCGAGGGTGACCCGATAGATATGATGATTAGATGCGCACCTTTTTTTCGCGGGTTGTTGTTGGCGGTTGCGTGATCAAGTGTCAGCAAGTAGAGGGCGAAGTGAGCGCGTGGCATAGAGTTAAGGGCACGTGCTAACTTATCAAGCGCGCAGTCGGCGGGCAGGCCAGCGTGCATCTCTAGCTCGGCCGTAAAGCCGCATGGTGATGCGAAACGGCGCAAACATCAAGTGGGCAGCAAGCGTTTGCGCACGCCGGATGGTAAACAAAAAAAGCCTTTTGCCCTCGCCTTGTCGGTTGCGGCAACTTAAGGCGCAGCAGCATGCCATCACAACGAAGTTCTTGTCCCTAACACGTTTGATCCGTTTATGCGTACAGCACTTTCGTCGCACAGGCCCGAGAATGGCAGTCGGAGCGCGCTGGAAAGAAAAAAATATACAAAAGCGCAACGCGTGCTTCCACGTGATACGGATTGGCCAATGGGGGAGCGGAGGAGGCTGGGGCGCAGGAGGCGGCGAGGAGGAAACGCCGGGGTGAGCGCGGTGGCGGCAAGATCTAAGAATGGCGTTACTTTTTATATATAGGGGCTTTAGGCTGCCGTGGAGGCGAGCGCCATCTGGATGGTGCTTTTGCAAGAAGAAACCGCGGCGCGCCGCTGTATGAATTGTAGAAATGCTGGAAAAGGGGTTTGTGTTTGAGTGTCGGCATATGAGAATGATCTTTTCTCGTATTTTCAAATTACAATCCGAGGCTATCACGTCTGTAGGTTGCGGTTAAGTCGTACTTTACGATTTTTATAATGGGTTTTACTTTGAGAAATTCATTTTTGTTCACTAACGCTTTGCGCCACGCGGAGGGCCTGCGCGGGTGGGGTGGTTCGGTATGATTATTATTATGCCGGCGCGCCCACGTCCACACAAACTCCGACGCCGCATTTTCTGCGACACGGGGCCCTTAACGCCATCGCGTTAAAAAAGGTGAGGCGATATGGCTGCTTTCTTCATGTGGGTGGTCTTTCTGCAGGTCACGTAATCCCAAGTTTGGAAAATGCATTGAAATGAAAAGCAGCATGAGGCGTTCCCTACCCGTACCCGGCGCTTTTCATCATGCCAGCATTGCGACAACGAGTGTTCGCGCTCCGCGAATGCGATCTGTTCATGTATTCCTGTGCACGCGTTACACCATACTTGTTAATTTATTTAGCATGCGAATCTTTACTACAACCAGTACAGCCAATAAAAATATGAAGCTTACTTCTTGTAGTTCTCTAATACATTGCTATCGCTATTAAGCCTTCTCCGTTAGGATGAAACTGCAACTTTTTTCGCAGGAACATATTATTTGTCAGGCTCCTGCCAAAAATCGGGAACAATTATGAATGAATGAGACAAAGTGGGATTTAAATATGGATATAAGAGTTTGTTTCTTATAATATCATCGTCACATAACCGATGAAAATGTTTATAAAGGAAAAGTGTCGCAATTTCGTGTTGGCCTTCATTCCCCTCAACACAATTGGCACTCGAGACGAGGATGGGCGACACTTTGTAGAACGCAGACAATTTTAAATTGGCACACAAAGAACGTTTGTAAGCTCTTTGTCCCCTTGTAGAGTTATCGCGAGCCCTATGAGTGAAGCCTTCGCAGTGTTATTGCTGCTATGGTATATACACTCCAACAAATTTTTGTTGCCTCTAGGCCAATTACAAGTTCACGTACAAAGAAGAGTGTTTTTTTTATTTACAGCGAATACCATTCTGCGAATATTTCAGCCATTTTGAGCCTATCTATCTATCTATCTATCTATCTATCTATCTATCTATCTATCTATCTATCTATCTATCTATCTATCTATCTATCTATCTATATATCTATATATCTATCTATCTATATATCTATCTATCTATGGTATCTATCTATCTATCTATCTATCTATCTATCTATGGTATCTATCTATGGTATCTATTCTCTTACGCCGACCAAGTGGCACAAGTTGTCTATACCTGCTTGGGTCACTATGTATGTGCTCCTGGTCGTGATGCCGTTGTGACCGTTCCGTTGTCGTTATTCCAGCTTCGTGCTATGTTATTATCTTCACGCCGTCGCCGTCACGCCTTCTACCCTGACCTAATGGCCCCAGTTGTCTAATAGCTTGGGCCAATAAGTATGGGCTCGTGGTCGTGATGCCGTCGTGGTCGTTGCATCACCTTCATTTCAGCTTTGTCATCCGACACTCGTTATGCCGTCGCTGTTACGCCATCGACGCCATACATTCGTCATGCATTCGTTGTCCTACTGCCATAGTGATGTCGTCGTGGTCTTTCAATCGTATTCCTTCCAGCTTCGTGATCCGATTCTCGTCATGCTGGCGTCGTCCCTCCTACTGCGACGCAGTGGTCGAAGTTGTGCGGTAACTTGAGCCGCTACGTACGTGTTCTGGGTCGTCTTGCCATCGCGGCCATTGCATCGTCGTCATTCCACCTTTGTCATTTGACTCTCGTCGTGACACGTCATCACGGCCATCCGCGTCGCAAAATCGTTGTCACGCCGTCGTCGTAATCGCTGTCCTTTTATCATTCTCATGACTTCAAATAACGCCATTCCCATGTCATCTTGCCTTGGTCGTTCTGTTGATGAGAACATTTCTTCGTCGTTGAATTACCATCCTAATGTCGTCATTCCATAGTGAATATTGTCATGCCGTTATCGTCAGACAGTAGCCATCACGCCTCCATATATGAGACCCTCGTCGTAATGTGCCATCATCGTGACTCCAACTTCGTCATCCGGCTGTACCTCGGCATACCTCGTGAATCTTTCTCACAGCGAACAGGCTAGTCCTCCAAACTGAGCTAGATGCACTAACCACGTGGTGCTTCTCTTGGCTAATAACAATAAACCCTTCTAGATTAGCCAGCCGTGTCAACTTCTTACGGCTTCGAGGACAACATCAGCTGCGATCACTGATACCGGTGAGCGGCGCGACGACACCAAGCGCTAACGTTCGACTGCCACCGTGGCGGAGGGCAGCAACGGAGATGTGCAAGCGTGGCAAGGGCCGCCATTACCGCAGCATGGCTTCGGAGCCGACGAGCCTGTGAGCCAGCCTGGAGCCGCCAGGGTCTCCTACATTCGACCCCCGACACTCGTCTTGGATGCGACGAGGAAAGCTGAGAGCATGTCGGACGAAGCAAGCAGTGCGAAAAAGGTGAGAGTCGAAGATCAGAACGAGTACATGAATGAGAAAACATCGGCGTACTCCCTTCGCGACGAAGAAGAAGAAGATATTGAGATTTAATGTGATGAGGAGGCAGATCCCTTCACTCTTGTGACATATAAGAAGAGAAGGTTCGAGGGTATTCCTGTGGTATTTCAACCAATTGAAGAAAAGAAAACGTTCTGGAGAGTAAACCCAAATGTTGTCGCCTCAGAAATCGTTACGCTAGCAAAGGAGAAAGTAAGCTCTTTCCGAGTGAACCAAGACGGAAGCTTCTCAGTGACTGTGAGTTCTCTCGCATCAGCCAAGAGTTTCTTATCATGTGTGCAAGTAGCTGGCTTACTAGTGAAGCCATTTATTCCGGAGTCATACATACGAAATGTTGGCAAAATCAGACATGTCCCGCTACAATACACAGAAGAACAATTAACAGAATATTTAAGAGAGGCAGGAGTGACATCAGCTAGACGCCAGACCCGTTATATACGCCAAGAAGATGGCACTGTGGAATCGCGCCCAGTGAGAAGTGTGATTCTGCAATTCCACAATGACCGACCAATTCCAGAGCGAGTGTATCTTGGCTTCACTAGTCATCCAGTCGAGGAATATCTGGGGCCAGCCAGGCGCTGCTATAACTGCCAGAGATTTGGTCACTTAGCGAAAAACTGCCGAGGAACAAGGCGCTGCAAAATATGTGCAGAAGACCACGATCACAAAGACTGCAAATCCATAAGACAGCCTAAGTGTGCGAACTGCAACGGACCCCACACTGCATCATTTTCGGGATGCCCGCAGAATAAGGCAGCAGCTCTTCAACATCAACACGACATCATCTATGGTCGCACCCAACAGCGTGGTGCACCGGAACCAAACAAGAATACGATGAAGCCAGCGCAACCACCTCGGCCACAAGTGCCTAAGCATCAGGACGCCTCTATGACATACGCGAAAGTCGCAAGGGGACCACAAAACCGAGGACAAAGTTTTGGGACATCACCAAGCCAACAGCAAGCTCGGCAAGAACCTCAGGAAGGACCTCGTCAAAAGAACAACCCCGTGACTAACATACGACAGAATACCAGCACACCGCAACCAGTAAGTGTAACGAAACAGGGAACCCCCTCAGCGTCTATTGCTGAACTTGTCATTCCAATGTTGTTTTCTGCTTTAAAAGCCATACTTGTCGCAATTCCACAGGCAAATAACCTACCGGAGGTTAAGGCCGTACTGTCGATGGAACAAGTGATATTACAAAATGCTACGTCAGCCACTGCGCAGACGAGGCATGAATAATTGTTATCAAAATGTCGCCATATTCCAGTGGAATGCGAATAGTCTTCGCTCTAAGTGTGCGGATTTTAGAAAACTGGTGGCTCAGTTCTCCTTTCCAGTGTTATGTATTACAGAGGCCGGTGTAGACAACGCTTTTCGGCTAGCTAACTACGTTGTTTATACATCCTCTCGATCTTCAGGATTGAGCAGAGCGATGATCTGTGTTCGAAGAGACCTGCCGTCAGCGCTATTAAGTGCTACAGCGTCAGACATCCCAGAATACGTAGCATGCGAAGTTCGGTTTGGCCGAGTAAATATCACTATTGTCAGCGTTTATCTACAGCCTTCTACAAATATTTCATTTTCCACATTGACGGGCCTCTTTCAGAAATACACAAAAAATGTAATATTTTGCGGAGATTTCAATGCACACCATGTCATGTGGGGAAGCGCTTACTGCGACCGTCGTGGAAATGAGCTAGAAAAGGCAATTCAGAAGAGTGGTCTGTGTTTGTTGAATGACGGCTCAGTGACCTTCCTACGGGGTTTTAATTACTCCAGCTGCCTCGATCTAACGCTCTGCTCAAACGATATTGCATGTGGAGCAACATGGAGAACAGACATTGAAACAAGGGGCAGTGATCACTTTCCTATCCTAATACAGCATCCTAGACTACGATTTTTGACTTATCGGCGCTCTGCAAAAATAACAAATTGGCAGGCATTTCGATATCACATTACAAGTCAAGCGGATGCTGTCAGTGATACAGACAGTCTATTATCGCTTATAACAGACAAATTAAATCTTTGTTCAAAATTTGTTAAGATTCCTGATGGTTACGCTGGTGTAGACTCTGAATACGAGAGGCTCAGAGCTATACGACGCAGAGCTGAGAGAAAATATCGACGCACAGGCCTTCTTGAAGATTACCGAGAATGCCAAAAGGTGTATGATCGAATGGGTCGGCAGCTAGAGCGACTAGGTACAAAGCGCTGGCAGGAATTCTGCACTTCACTCACTCCCTTTACACCTGAATCAAAATTATGGAATGTTCTGCGCTCTTTAAGTGGACCAGTAACGCACCAACAGCCATTCAGAGCACTAGCTTTAGTCCAGAAAGTACCGGAAACAACTATAGCAAATGAGTTTTGTCAGCTTATTACTCGCCCAAGTGCAGCAGTAAACCTCGACTATCCGTGACGCGTTTGCACAGTTGTGCCAACTTGCATGGCGCAGGAAAAAATCTGAATACAGTAATTCTGTCGAAGAAGTCAAAGCATCGATCAATTTTTCTATTAGAAGCGATCATCATGACCTAGATCAACCGTTTTCACTAGAAGTATTAAAGAACGCACTTGTATCGTGTCGCCAGAGGACAGCAGCTGGACCTGACGGGGTCACATATGCTGCCCTGAAAAAGTTGGGTCCTGTAGCCACAAATACTTTATTAAAATTACTGAATGATGCATGGATATCGGAATGTCTTCCTCCTTCTTGGAAAATTGCGCGAGTAGTTCCGATACTAAAACCCGGTAAAACTCCTTTATCGTTAGATTCTTTCCGCCCTGTTAGCCTGACAAGTTGCGTTTGTAAACTTATGGAAAAGATGATTGATGCTAGGCTTCAATGGTGGACAGAATGCACCAACGCACTGCCCGAAAATATGGCGTGCTTCCGCAGGCGCCGGTGTACGATGGATGCAATTTTAGATCTTGTTACATACGTAGATCACGAGAGGAGCTGTGGAAGAGTCACCATTGCAGTGTTTCTAGACATAAAGCGTGCATTTGACATAGCCAGCCACACTCACGTACTGCATGGGTTAATTCAGTTGGGAATAGTTGGCCGAACACTGAGATGGATTGCGGAATTCTTAAGAGACAGGAAAATCTATATTGAAACTCCTGATGGCAAAAGAACAGAGCATAAAGTGAATCAAGGCGTTCCACAAGGTAGTGTACTCAGTCCATTTTTATTTAACTGTGTTATGGCTGAATTACCCCATATCTTGCCTGCTACCTTGAATTATTCACTATATGCAGACGACTTGTGCATATGGACTTCTGACACGAGTACTCAAGCCGTTCAGCAAACGTTACAAGCTGGCCTAACAGTGATTAATGATTTTTTGAAAAGTAGAGGTATGATTATTTCACTTGAGAAAACTGCTGTACTTCCTTTTACAAGGAAGTGCCTCAAGAGATTCCAACTTGTGCTAGACTCTCAGCGTTTGCAACTTGTGCGACAACACAAGTTCTTAGGTATTATTATAGACAGACGATTATCATGGGCTCCCCAAATAAAAGCATTAGAGGAGAAAGTCAACTCCCTAATCAACATTCTTCGTCGATTTGTTGGAGTGAGATGGGGTAGTTGAACCTCTTCTTTATTACGCATTCACTCGGCGATCATTAGACAAAGAATAGCATACTCTGCTCCTGTACTACATGGAATATCCCGTAATCTAGAGGAAACCATTCAAAGATTAATGGCCAGAAGCCTTCGCATATGTCTTGGTGTTTCCCGTGCATCTGCCAGTGCTTTGGTAATTGCTGAGTCCCGCCAACCAACTTTTCATGCACTAAGATTTACGGAAACTTGTCGTCACTTTTTTCGTTTAGCAACACAACACGCTAATCATCCATTATGCCAAAACCTTCAAGGTAGAACCGGTGCACGCATACATGATGAAATACGGCGGTGCAAAAACTTACTACCTGCTTACGAATACTGGCCTGCATGCGCAACTCATCCCCCATGGCGACTTACAATTCCAGAAATAGTCACTTCAATTCCTGGAGTAGGTCGTAAATGTGATATGCCCGTAGTTGCGATAAAGCAACTAACTTTATCACATCTTTACACTAACTACGTAGATCGTATTCACGTATATACCGATGGATCATGCTGGAAACAAAGCTCTACATCAGCGTTTTATATACCTACATACCAAGAGAAAAAATCTTATAAGCTTTGCCAATTTACAACGTCCACAACGGCAGAACTTTACGCAATACTTTCTGCTTTACGTTACATATGTCAGCATTCAGGACCTCTTCGCTGGGTAATTCTGAGTGATTCGCAACCCTCATTGCTCAGCCTAAATGAAATCAGCTTAAGAAAAAGAAACAGCACATTGGCATATGAAATACAGAAGACATATGCCACAGCGAAAGATCTGCAACATGACATAGCTTTCCAGTGGATTCCAAGTCACTGTGAAATCATAGGAAATGTAACGGCTGATCAAATGGCTCGTGAGGCTCATCAAAAGAATGAATTATCACTAGTTCCTCTAACAATGAGTGACGCGCGTTGTTTATTGAACAAACTATGCGGTAAATTGTCCAAGGAAACTTGGTTCATAAATGATGCGCAGAACTCTCGATTATGTAATATTGATCCTGGAATAGAATTCAATATTCCGTTTAAAATTAACCGATCGGTTGAAACAACAGTACATAGGCTTCGTGTAGGCACTGCCTATACTAAAAGCTTCCTGTATAGGATAAGAAAAACTAATAGTGCTACATGCTCATGTGGTGAGGCTGAAGAAGACATAGAACACCTTCTTCTACGCTATAAAAAACATGACGCTTCCCGTAAGAAGCTTTCAGAAAAACTACGTGGCTTGGACAGACGACCACTATCCATAGGAAAAATTTTGGGTCCATGGCCTACAGAAAAACAACAAAACATCGCTGCGCGCACCTTGGTACAATTTTTGCAGGAATCAAAAATATCACAAGAATACTGAGTCGGATATTAGTTATTGCTGGTATTGTTATTATTAGCAGGCACTCTTGATTACATGTTTACTGTGTCTTCGCGTTCATGTGGCATTTGTGTGTGCGCACAAGACTGTTGTAATTAGAGCACGGCATTCAAGAGGGACCTAATTCGCAAGTGCCCAACATCATCTTTGTGAACTTGGTTTTGAGAACATTTATGCTTTGTGAACTCATGTGTTGTGTGTGAACACTTCAGTTTTGTGAGTATTTATGTTATGTGAACTCTTTTGTAGTGCGAACATTCATTTATATTTCAGTTAGGATTTTCTACGTGAACGTTCGTACATGTGTTTTGTGAGTTTTGTGAGTTATATGAGTTTTGACAACATTCTGAGGACAACTATCATGCAAGAGAAGAGGAGTAGCCGGCGCCACATATAGGCTCCAACCTCTCCTTAAATACATTTAATTAAAAAAAATAAACCCTTCTAAAACTAAAGCCGTTCGATACACACATGGTATTCATGATTCCCACGTCTTGCACCCTAAACAACAGTGCCGCAGCCATTACATATAACTACAAATACACTTGTGTCCATTTGCGAAGTGATTTAAACTGGAACTACCTAATTGACCTCAGTCTTGTCGCAGCTAACCGCTCACTTGGTAATCTCAGACGAAACCTCATACAAACCCCGTTAGACATTCGATAGCTCGCCTAGAAAACGCAAATCAGACGAAAAATTGAATGCGCATCAGCTCTACCCCCCCCCCCCCCCCCTATCTAGGGCCATGAACAAGCATACCTGAATAATGATATACATGCCGTGCAGAAACGTGCGGCTTGTTGGATTCTTTTCATAATGTTAATGCCACGCCAGCATTCCAGCGACAAAAAACGGGCCGACATTGAGGATATACGGCTAGGACGCAAAGGGTCGTGCTTATCGCTCGTTCGCAAGCTTTATCATAATAGATAGGTAAGACATCTATCTACAGTTATCCTATAGATAGGTAAGGTACGTATTCGGCAATATAACTAAAAAAATGTTGCGCGAACCACCATACCATTTCAAAGACGTAGCACATAGCTTCCTTCCATCCATCGAGTTACTCTGAGGCTGTTATGGAGGAAAAGTGGTGACGTCGCTACGTGCGTTATTCGTAAAGCGAAAAAATTTGCACTCGCCTATGTTTATTCTCTGTGCCATCAAATTTGTTGTTGGGGTCGTCGCTGCTGAAGCGTTCACAATACACATAAAAGGTAGGAATGCAGCCAGGACACACGAAATCTTTCTCTAGACAGCTCATTTCTCTCCATATATAGAGGCGTTGAATTTTACTCTCCCAAAAGTACAAAAAAACATTGCAAAAAGGCATAGACTGATAGAGCAGGGTGAGAGACCAGAGTGCCTGGACAGCTTAGGGAGCCTGAAGACTACGTCGCTTGTATGTCAATGCTATTTGTGTGCGCTAGTGACGCCTGATACATTGTTGTGGAAGCTCCGGCACATAAATTTTGTCATTTTCACCCACCGCGGTGGCTCAGTCAGCTAAGGCGTTGCGCTGCTGAGCACGAGGTCGCGGGATTGAATCTCGGCCACGGCGGCCGCATTTCGATGGAGGCGAAATGCAAAAACGCCCGTGTGCTTGCGTTGTAGTGCACGTTAAAGAACCCCAGGTGGTCAAAATTATTCCGGAGCCCTCCACTACGGCGTGTCTCATAATCAGAAATGGTGTTGGCACGTAAAACTCTAGAAACAAGAAGAACCTTTGTCATTTATGCATGGTTGCTTTACTCAGTTTTCAAATTTTGTTTTGCGTTTGGTGTCGCGTTCTGTTTTGGTATATATGAATAAATAGCTTGCACATTGTAACATAAACTACTTTCAAGTTAGCTCTTGTGTTTTTTTATCACGTCTTCTTCGCCCCTTCTTTTTCGCACGTTAGCCGTTCAGTAACTGAATACAAACTAGCCCGACCTTACATATTGCGGCATGTAGAAACTAGGAATGTGCTGCAAATACCGACCACGTGAATAACGACAAGGACGCCGCCCATCGACGAATAGCGAAAGCCACGGCAGTAATATTGCAGCACCAGCCGATGCATGTAGAGCCTAAGGAAGAACAGCAAAGAACCTAGGTAATAAATGAGCCACACGTCGCGTTTTACGTAATAATGACATCGAAGGGGTATACGGGCACGCATTCGCTTGAGGAAATACGATGCAGTTTTTTATTTACGTGTGTATTTCTTTTCTGTGAACACTTCCGTTTATTTTTACTTTCTCCGTCATCATCTCGCAAACATCTTTTTTTTTTTTCTCGGTGTCTCCTGTTCACCATCAAACGTCGTTTTTTGAGGGATAACTTCGACAATAGCTGACCCTGGAGAAACAACGGTGGCACGGCTTCCCCGCGTCTTTCAATCCAGTGCTCCTTTTTCGCGTTGCCAGTTCCTCTCTGATGAGGCACTGGAGGCCCAATCAGGAAGTCTTGGAGGGGTCGTTGCTAGAGGAAGAACAGCAAGAGAGAGTAGCAATAGGACAAATACAGACTTCGAAATAGCAATACGCAGAGTAAGAAGAGATTCCGTTGGTGCGCCATTTTTTCCTGCTTCTGATCAGGCAGTGGCACAGACGTTTCCCTAACGATGATATATAGGGTGTGTCGAGCAGAACAAACACGGAAATAGGCTCTCTCCTGCGCAGAGGAAGAAGAGATGGAAAGCAGTTCGCGCTCTCGCGCCTTATGATGGACGCAGGGTAGGAAGTGTAATAAGAATAACGTGGCTATGATGGGCTACAGAGAGAAAGTAGAATACAGAAAAGAACTCCTAAAAGCAATGAGATGCAATGACGAAAAACATAGGAAAAACCACGAAGGAAGCATCGTCCGTCTGAGGTGAACTTATGACCACGTGTGGGAATACTACCTGACTGATGACTTCCGATTTGTCTGCTTATAAACCGGGCACAGCCCCGTTTTTCTCTCTCCTTGTTCTTGGAGCATTGGAAGGGGGCCAAAAATAATAAGGAAGAAGTGAAAAGACAGGAATGACGCAATGTTACCCAAAGGCCTTTTGTGGTCACCGTGTATCATGGAACTGAAGAAAAAAAAACCTTTTCTGAGCATATTTCACTGCTGGCTCTGTGGTGAGCGGCCGAGACATTGCGACTTATGTTTCGGTAGCGCGTCCTTGAGTGGTACAGGCACCAATGGGGTCAGTTTTTGAACTGTAGCCACTCGGAGAGCAGAACAACAAGCTATTGCAGGAGTCCGCTTGCACGAAGAAGCTGTTAAAGAGCTAAGTTACTGCGATAATCTGCATTGCTCGAGTGGCACCTGCCCACCGATCGCTTTGGTGTGTCACATGATTGAACCCGCATACGTGCTTGACTACTTGTTTGCGCATTGTCACATTTATACGGCATGTTTAGATTTGACCCGCGAGTCGCGTTCAGCTTGCGTATGTGTACGTGTAGATCGTTGACACATTTGCTGTATATATGTACGCTTTATCACTTCCAAAGTGCTTGTTGCGCATGTGTGTGTGTGTGTGTGTGTGTGTGTGTTAGTCCTGTGCAACTCTTTCTACTACCCTCCGTTTGAAACTGGGCTTTCCTTTCTTTAAAAAGGCGTAGGACAGCCCCTTCTGACTGACCTATAGCACATCTGAAAAACAGAGAGACTGGCACTGTACTTGTAGGATGTGTCTGTTTAAGACTGTAGGTGCAATAGCAGAATAGTTGTGACCGTGCAGCTAGTGTCCATCCTCTCTTCTTGCATTCGACCACTTTTATTGTCCATGTATGTTTGCTGAAGCGTACGGCCAACCTTGCGCTTAATAGTGTACTGTTTGTGTTCACCCCGTGAGTTGAATCTATACTCATTTTCATGCATGTGCGATGGTTAAGCGGATAAATTATGCAGAATTTTACTTGCTTCATATAGTGTAGCGAGAGCTCCATTGGCCGTATTCTCGCCGTTTCGCTGTGGCCTGTGGCCGCACCGCGAGCTGAGCCGTTGCCTAGCAACCGCCGCCGCTGGCAGCGCCGTTTGCCGCGCCATCTGGCATGACGTCAGAGGAGGAGTCGGTGAAACTGAGAGCTGAGCCGTTGCCGGCGTTGCATCGCCGGAGGAGCCGGCGTTGCATCGTATATATAGAATGGGCGGCTCGGTGGGATTCGTCGGCATATATGGAAAGTGAGTCGGAGAGACTGAAAGAAGCCAGGTTTCGTCGTCGGAACAAATCCAAGAGGAAGCAGCAAGCCGAGGAGACAGAGAAAGAACGAGCCGCACGCCTCGAGAAGCGTTGTAAGTACGAAGCAGCCAGGCGAGTGCATTCAGATGAGGATGGTTCGTGGTCTTGTACGGCATCTCGTGACAGGGCCGCGGATCAACGACGGAATGAAACCAGGAGGAGGCAACGAGCTGCGGGGACAGAAGAAGAACGTGCTCGGCGTATCGAACAGAGACGGCAGAGTGATGCAGCTCGGAGAGCGCCGCGCCTAGCCGCCGATACAACGCAGTTGGAGGACGTGAAGGCTCGCCGTGTGACGGACCATGTGATTCTTCTGGCTCAAAGTTCAAGTGCGACGCGCATGTTCCGAATGAACTTTACAGACAATCCGTTTGGATTTGCGTGTGACGTTTACGAAATACTTTGGCATAACCGTACCTTTCGCTACGCACACCCAGGCATAACTGAGTTAAGCCACAGCCAATTTTTTGTGCCTGTTTTTTCTCCTCTCAAATGGACATCGCTGCACTGAGTATGCTACAAGTTTTATAGACTGTTTCTCTATTATCGGAAAACGTTACAGATACACAAGGCTGGGCCAGAGCTTCGATGCCACCGTACCGCATTTAGGAAGGTATCGTGACTAAAACAGCCGATAATTAAACTTTCAAATTAAAAACATTACATGGCTACAAAGGCTACATGGAATTGAAGATATTCGTAATGTTTGTTTCTTGTTCTTCACACTGCTGCTGAATTAGCCTAAAGTATTCATGGGCAACGCTTAACTGTCAAACCTTCATCCTTGAGGTCGCCATATGCGAAATGCGTTGTACCACAATATGCGCAAGTTGTGAGTGTTGGTCTGGGCCGAGTGTTCAAGCAGAAAAAGCCCACACGACTACCCCAACTAGATTTGAAAATCCACATAAATTATGAATGTCGACATATTGGAAGGTCAGCACAATCTTTTTCCCAATGACAATTTTACCTCGCAATGTAACAAATAAGTGCGGCGGGGCCAGTAATCGCGGAGGTGAATTTCAAGGTTACGCATAGTTGGTAAAAATAAAACAGGATGATGATGATGAGGATCGCGTAGCATATTCATCAGTGCACTGGCAGACCACGTTTATATTACTTAGGACAGCATAACAAACTCCCCGCTACCAACTCACCATGGGCATAAAATGTCCCATCAGGCGACCTTTCATGTCTGTACATGGAATGAACCGGCTAACGAATAAAAGGCAGGAGGTTGCCGAGAGCGGGAAGCGAAACGTTCATAACCGGAGCCTGCAAAGAGAACCCTGCGAGAGAAGAGCGTAGGAGCCATATAGCAGAGAAGTGTTCTCGAAATTCACTCGAACACGCAGTGTGTCAACAAAACCAAAATAAGAAGAAAAGAAAGGAAAGAAGCGAGACGCGTCGACATTCCTTCCTTTCTTCTACGCAGGGGCGCTTGAAGTATACCGCAGCAAGCTGTTTCTGCCCTGCACAACCGATTCCCTCCTACCTACCTCCGGCTCTATGGGCGCGCGTTATTCAGACGCGGAACGATATCGATCTGGTTTTCTCTCCCGCTCTTTTTATGCAAATGCGCACCGTCCTCGATGTACTTCGGCGGTTTGCACTTGATCGACTTGGCGTTTGGCCTGTCTTCCCTATCGACGTTCCAAGTTTACCGCCAGATCCCCTCTTTATCTCATAAAATACCTTTGTCTCACCTTCTGCTCCGTCAAAACCCCGCAGTCGTGAAGGTTTCTCTCTGACGTGCCTCGGAAAAGTCCGAAAGGCAAACAACGACACCTTACGTATAACTTCTATATCAACTGCTCATATAATTTTTTTTCACACCTAAAAGAAACATAACAGCGACAACAAAATGCAGCGCTCACTTTAGTCAAATGTTAAGCATAAATTTGATGGAAACTGGCGAGGGGGTCATTCCACAAAGAAGTACGCAGATTCTCGTGGATAAACTTAATCCCATGCGGGAAGTCTATCGTATGCTTCCTGGATGTAGTGTCTTCTTTAAGAATGAAATGCTTTTAGATCCCGTTGTGGGCGACCTTCAAGAGACGTTGAGCCAAAATCCAGAGCCATTATCCGGGCACTCGAGACGAGGATGGGGCGAGAACAAAACTAGAACATCTGGGCAACGAGTCAAAACTGAAGAAAATGCGGTCTCTGGCCCCAAATCCCTTGTACAGGACCGCATCGCATACGCTAGTTACTGCCCAAATAAATTATTAAAAAATGTTCCTCCCGATTTCTTCCCAATGTTTGTTCACAATATCACTGAATATGTAACTTCTAGTAGGCCAAAATTAAATTTGTCATTTCCAATAGCGACGTTGAAAAGCCAGATTCAGGTGCACCATACATTTGATTATCATTTTTGAGCGCTGAGAAAGGGTTGACTGTGCTCACTTCAACGCCATTGGTCCGTGAGTTCCGCGGCCCGGGTTTTGCGCCACCTTCTTCAAGAGATGGCGCCACGCTGCGTGACCAGGCTAGCAGCGTCTGGCGCGCCGCGGATGGTTGTTTGCCGAGATGAGACTTGCAACGAGGTTCAGGTCAAAACAGGTTCATTTCGGCTCAGTAAGCTTTCCCGGCTGCGTTGCGACACCAATTTGCTTTGCCGGTAGCCATTTCATGCTTACATCTACACTCGATTACGGGAGAACTGGCATTTATTTTTTTTAGTGGAAAGGGGTGGGGTTGCTGTTAACTTGGAAAATGCAAAGAATAATGTCTCACTGAGGAATTGCCCACCAACCAGTAAATGCCGATTGGTATGCGGATGTTCTTTGCTATCATCGTTGCCTTCTAATAGCAATGCTCCCATTTTAGCTCAGGCTGCTTTCTGCCGCAATTAATGTGTATTGTCTCCAATAAACACATTTTTATCGGATTAGGAATCCAGCAAGAATTATTAGAAATCGGTAAACAGGAATTCACTTTACAATTCACATCACCCTGTTCAGTGAACAAAAATATTTCGAGAAAGCTTTATCCTCTTATCGAGGCTCATAGAAGTCGAGATCATACAAAGATCACATTACAAAAGCGTTTTTTAGAGTCTCATGCTAATCAACTTGTCTGAACGTGTGCATGACGCTACTTCATTATCGCATGTGGCATCGACATCCCAGCGTCAGAATGCTGCAACGTGCACTGGTGCACACATCTGGGTCGAAATAACGGCATCTATCACAAATAGGCTGCGTTTATTATAATTGCAAGTCAATTAGTATCTTCTAATGTCCCACATATTCAAAGGAAGCTCTTCGGTACGCAAGGAACACCCCGTGTCGATGGTCTCTGAGGCCAAGCTATATGAGAGGCGTCAGTCAAATTATCTCGTTCACAGAGAACAGGACATCTACCGCGCAAACAAAACAACGCTTACAAAATGCACTGGACTCAATGTGGCCAGAAGAACCTTCGACGTCACAGTGACTTAGGCGGAGATGGTTGCCTTAGTGGACGTGAATGATCAGACAACCGAAGAGAACACGGCGGCTGTGGCTGCGATGTCAGCTTATCATTTCAACTCTCAAGCGCATCGCCTAAAGCTTAACACATAAATCGTTGAAATGCAGAAATGTTGCAATACATAACATTAACTGTGACAATTTATTTCGCTATCAGAGAAATGACCCGTAAGTTCGCTTCAATCCGCATTTCTAGCTTTCTTGCATAAGCAGTCCGGTATATTCAACACGAAATTGCGTGAGCTAGTACTTTTTTCCGATTTGAAGAATTGGCGCAATGTTGGCGCCTATGTGTAAGAACGTGTCCATGAGACCCCCTTTACAATCAACTGCCACAATTTGTCCCACTAGTTTACACAGAACCATATTGAAAGCTGCCAGAGATTCGAGCGATCGCTCTCCCGAAATGAACGCACAAAGAAACACATTCATAAATGCATTTACTAAGATGGTTTACCCTACCAAGTCAGTTTAATTCGTCGCCGCAGAAAAACGAGCTGTATACCTAACACAAGCTCTCCACCAAAGAATGCTTCCACATAGGAGGAGCTTCGCTGAGTACAGATGCACACTAGGTAAATTATTCCGGACAGATCTCCCTCAGCTGTTTGTTGCTTTCTTTTTCTACGCGTTATCTCTATTTCCCTCGACGCCACGTGCCGAGTCCTACCCGTTCTTTTCCAGCACAAAGCAGGAGGATGTAAAATCGCAATGAGGCGGCGCCACCAGCACTGCAATTGGAAGCCGAGCATGCGTTCATTCTCACGCCTCGCAGAGTTTCCGCGCGTGCCGGGGTTGCGAGCTACTACAGCAGCCGCTCTGCTTTCACCTTGCCGCTAAAGACCTGCCACGCTTCACCCCAAAATGCTCGCGATGTCGGCGGGAGGTGCTTATCGCGCACTTGGTATTATATTTTTTTCTCGTCGCCGCCACCCCATTCTTTCAGTCGTTTTAGTACCGCAGGGTTTGGCCGGCGTTGCTCCAGTTTGCTCCCAGACGCCTGAGAACGCTTTCCCCACTCCTCTGCCTTTTCATTGAAGAAGCTTCAAATGCGCGCAGCACCGGAATTCAGGAAGAAAGGTGAAGCGAACCAACAAAATAAAGTAACACAAATAAAAGAAGGGATGAACGGCACTGCGAAACACGACTGATGGACGGTTTGGGCTCTCCTGCTGCCACCTTCACCGTCAGCGCCTATAACGGTGCATTCTGGTAAGAGTGGTGACCCGGCCCCTGACGCTCGCTGACACGCGAATAGCATTATGAAGCATCAGGAGTAGGCGAGAATGGAGGGAGCGAAGAGCGAGGCGAAATAACGTTCGGCTCGCACCCCCTCCACTCGTCTTTGTTTGGTCCAAAGCGCGGTTTTTCTCTCTTTCTCGACTTTCCTGTCGTTCCTTGCTTCCCGAAGAAACGGCAAAGGCTCACGCGAGAAAGCGCCGTACATGCATGCCACCGCTGCTGATGCCTAGCTCAAGTTTGGCGTGTGCGAGCGAACGGGTCTTCGCACGTTAAAGTGACTGAAGATATCGTCGAAATAGCGTTAGAGGCGACAACGTAGTCAACTGAAAGAACAACATATAAAAAAAAAACTTTTGAGGAAAGTGTACACAGAGACGTAAGAGAACCAAACACTTCCACTACCTTTTTGTCTGGTAATTTCGGGACGCCAAAGCTATACGGTGCGCCGGAAGGAAGGTTCCAGCTGCGCAGTCGAGTTAAATCGGAGGTAGGGCGAAGAATGGAACATGTTGAAACTGTTTTGCCACGCTACACTGGGAAAGGGTGACGCACAAAAAAAAGAAAAAAATAGAAAGAGGAAATTTAAGAGACAAGTGATGCGCACTACCGCATAACAAAGTTCAACGCGCATTTGAAGTTGACAGCAGGGCCCAGTCGGATGTAAAAACCCGGAATGCTTACCGAATAAAATTTTCCAGTTTCTATTCATCCCACACGAGACGACGCTTATGTGAAATGACAGTGTACTCAAGCTTCGTTTTCGATGTGACCATTACTCATGGCAAAAACATTCTGTATTCTTTTCTACAGTAGATTGCTGTGTCGCCTGCATAAATGTAGGGCCAGAAAACAAACGATTGTTGGTTCCACTAAGGATGCACATACACACGTCCCAAAGCTATCGTTTCGTCATCACCATCGTTCCATGCACAAGGTGGGCATAATGTATAATTTTTTTATATATTTCATTTTCTTCTTATGTTCCAGGCTGGCTGCTAACTGAAAGGATCACGAGCTTTCTGTGCCTTGTTTCACCAGAGAGAGATATGGAACTCACATAGTTAACCTAGCGACAGTTGAGAGATGTAACTTAAATGAGATATGAAATCTCATTTAAGTTAGATGCAGGGAGGTTAGCCAGAGTTAACCAGAGCCTGGTCGGCTACGCTGCACTGAGGAAGGAGAAAGGGTATAATAGATTGGGTATAAAAAAGAAGTCGGAGTTTCTCTTGAAACGTGGAGCATCAGTTGCGGTAGCAAATTAGTTCACAGCTATACGAAGAAAGCATAGTAGTTTTATCGGCCGTATAAACTTGTCAACATAGGCCTACAAACTAAATTCACAAGCATGGTGTCACGCGAGCACAAGCAAACATGGACACATCTGACTCGATGTCCGCGGACACTCGCTGTCAAGACGCTGGAGTGAGGAAACGCGGCTAGCAGCAGCGAGCAAATTGACCTTCGAACTGCCGCTCGCATCAACGCGAACTAAGCCGCGGAAACACAGCGCAGGGTAGGTTCTATCCCCGTCACAGATGACTTTCAAGATACAGCGGCCGCCTGAGGTAGAAGGCGCCCCCCTCCTATCCTCCCGCCGGAGCCTTGCACCCTACGGAAGACGGCGCGCTTCCTCCCCGCTTTCTTCTTTCGCGTCTGCGAGTTGAGCCACTATCGCCGACTCACCCTCGCATGCTTTCACTCGCACATGCAGCATACGGCACGCGACGACGATCTTATCGCCGTTGGCCTTTATACGGAACCTCACGGAGACGGCAAAAACGCGTCTGTAGTTCCCATATACTTGCTATCGCAATAAAGATCTGTCAAGAGGGCTTCACGCCTCTCTACGACCAAGACGTCGCGCTTGCATATGAGCCAGCTGAAACAGTACTGCGGCTCGCTCGCATCACGAAGTGACAGACCCACAGGTCTAACACTTCAGCGCTCGACCCAAAGAGCTTCTACAGGAGGTCGGTATACACCCAACAACAGGATAATGTGTTGGCAGACCTCAAATCTAGGCTTTACGAGGAGACTTTTGAAGTCAGTGGGCTCTTCGTCTTTATGCCGTCTCAGCTATGTACCATCAATAGAAGACTATGCAAAATTAATAACGGCGATTTCCCAGTGGTATGGCTTACTCATTGCAAAGCGTGCCCTGATAACAACAAGTGTTACTGAAGTTGAACAGCGGCCATGGCAGGAAAAGTTAAGCGCGAAAGCGAAAAAGGAGTTGACATCTCTTCGAAGGCTGTTGAAGTGCTAGACATGTGCTATGATGACATCTTCCCTTCTATCAAGACACTTCTGCAAATACTGGCCACTCTACCTGCCCGCGTTGCCAGCGCCGAAATGCCTTTCTTCACACTCCGTTGCTTAACATGGCTGCGGTCACATATGAGTGAAACCCTGCAGACCAGCCTGGCCTTGCTACAGACGCACATGGACATCCATGTTAACTATGAAAACGTTATCAATCGCTTCGCTAACGGAAATCGTGAGCGACGGAGGTTGGAATTTGAGGCGTAGCGCTAGCTTGCTATTCGCGAGTGCAATTGAACTCTTGAATAAAACTGCCTAAATCTACCAAGCTGACATTCCAGTTCTCTGGACCCGCTGTGGTTGCTCAGTGGCTATGGTGTTGGGCTGCTGAGCACAAGACCGCGGGATTGAATCCCGGCCACGGCGGCCGCATTTCGATGGGGGCTAAATGCGAAAACACCCGTGTACAAATATTTAGAAGCTCGTACAGAACCCCAGGTAGTCCAACTTTCCGGAGTCCCCCACTACGGCATGCCTCATAATCAGATCGCGGTTTTGGCACGTAAAACATCATAATTTAATATTTTCCCAGTTCTCTGGACATTAATTTTGCTTCAGTATTGTTTCTACACAGTGTTGTAAATAAAATTACATTTCATGTTTTTATTTGCAATAAAGCTTTGTTGCCTAAGTATTTTCACATGCCCTCTCCGATTGTCAATTCTTAAGGGCTTCAATATATCTTTTGGGCGTACGTCAACAATTATTTGCATTGCTTTTGTGATCTTCATGTACTCTTTCAATTTCATTGAAATTCAATATACATATCAAATTGCTGCTGGAGAGTGGGGTGGCTTAGCTAAATTACACGTTCCCCGAGCTGCAGTTAGTGAGATGAATAATGACTTTTTTAATTATGTTGTCGAGTTTTCTGGGGATTTTCTCTTGGCACTTCCATAATGTTGATTCTATAGCATTTATGGGACGTACTAAAGTAGGATGAAGGTTCTATAAATATGTCGCTTCTACACACTGTACTTCAAATTTGAGACTTTGAACTGAACTTGTGTTGAACTTATAATGCACTGAACTTATTATAATTTTTAAAAATTATTATCTGCCCTCACTTCTATCATTATATCTCCCTCGAAAGTTGAATGTTAGACAGAAAAGCAGATTCGACTGTTTCGAATAGTGAATTCTCGTAATGACTACGAATAGCACAGACATTTCATTTGTCTTTGAACTTTCGAATATTTGCATACCTATAATTTTCATGCACTTTTTTGGGCGGTTATATTTTTGTTAGGAAATGTGAGTAAAAGCATTTAACAAGATCTGGTAGGAATGGGTAAATTGGTAAAAGCGGTATGAATGCGTAAAATGAAGCAACATATTTTATAGACGTGTTACAAATCAGATGTAGTCTAAAAAGTCACAGGCCTGTGCCGCACACACAGCACAGTCACAGCGTATGCTGGTTGAGCGGCGCAAGAGTAGCTCCAATTTGAGAACCACGCACAACAGGGTCTTCGCGGCAACGTGTCTTCGCCTCGATTTTCGCGAGAACGACCTGAACTGTCCGCCCGGCGTCAATGGCGAGCTGCGGCTTGTAATGCTCTCCGCTGAGCCCGGTGATGCCTGGTTGTAGCCGCGCACGTCGCTCTACGATTAGTTTCTTCAGCAGTGGTTCGTACCTTGCGAGGATACGTCATAACGTGTAGCGAAGAGGTACCCAGAATACGTGGCGCAGGTCTAACATCGGGATAGTGATGATTGCGCGTCTCGTCTGAATCGCATCTCGTCGTCTGCGCCTGCGCGCGCGGTGGTTACAGGCACTTTAACTAGATGGCACCACCATACTGGCGGAGACTTGGGTCGTCTGCGCCTGCGCGCTTCGCGATTAAAGGGAATATTTCTGCTGTGTGTTAGCAGGCGCTTGCGTGGCTCAGTGGTAAAGTATCCTAGTCCCACGCAGCGGGCCTAGGCTCGATCCCGGCGAAGAGCGGGTACTTTTTTTCGCATTTCCGGCGATAGCGGTTGCGGCCAAACGCCGGCGGCGGCATCATCGCGAACCGAAACGGCTATTGGAATGAGCCCATAACAGCTTACGCTGTAAATACAAATCTTATGTGATTACAAATAATCTTAGTATTCTAGTGACGAAGAGTGGCAACGGAGCTCGGGCGCTTGCACTGCGAGTGCGAGAATGACGAAGGGCTCAGAATACGTAATTCTATTGGAGATATTATGAAATCTATAATGTACCATTTATCTTGTAAACTGGATGTGTGAAGTTTTAAATGGGAGGTTTACTGCTCTCTAAGAGGCTTTTCTTCAAGTATAGACAATCGATCAGGTGGTGTTCCTCAAGGAGCTGTCACTTCGCCTACATTTTTTCTCGTTCTTATGAGTTCCATTCCTTAGCATCAATATGCTACGTATGTATGTTATGTATGCGCAGACGATATTGCTTTCTCCGCATTAGACAGTGATATTCATTCCCTCATTATCGACCAAAGAACTACCTCAATGCCATAGAAACCTGATCAAACAATATTCGCCTTTCATTTGACGTTAGAAAGTGCTCGAAATTGGTTTTTCCCCTTACTAATCCCCTTAACATATCACTGTGCTACCGTCTCAAAGATATACCTCACGTGAAGTCGGTGAAGTATTTGTGTGTAGTCGATGACGGTTCTCTCAACTGGCTTGGCCATATTCACCATATAGTTAAAGAAGGCAGTGAGAGCAGTTGGGCTGCTACGTAAGCTATGCAACAGTCGGTCGGTGATGGGATCAGAAAAAACTGAAGTAATTTTTAGCCGATGTCGGTGTCGAATACCAGTATTAAATTTCTATCGTCACAGGGCTGGTCCGGCACGCTCCCTTCTGGGCCCAATCTGTGGAGGATATGAAACCATAGATCAGTTTTTTCTTATTCTGCCGTCGTGTTTCTTCTTTAAGGAAACATTTTAGAATCAAGGTTTAGACAACTTAGTTTAAAATTTTCCATTCTGAGTATTCTTTATCTAGAAATTTCCTCTCTTAGAAACTGCCACAGGGATGTTCGCTGAGTCGTGAAGAAATTTGTAGTTGTTTCAGGAAGATTTTCTTAAGTTCTTCATTCATGAATTTTTTATTAATTTGCTCCTGACCATTTCAGCAATTTTACTAACAACAGAAACTTCCTAATAACATCCAAATCTTGGCCAATCCTCCGCAGTGGGTATGCGCCATCATGGAAGGTAAACCAACCAACCAACTAATAGAAAAGCCGACCCAGTGTACGAGTGTTGTTTCTTTTCTCTTACTTACAGTATTTACTTTCTGGTATAAACGAGAGATTTGCTTAAGTAGGTGGGGGATGGTTGACCGCGTACCCAGATAAGATCTGTGACAAGTGTAAGTGTCATCAGAATTATATTAGAGCTTTTGACTGCGTTATTACAGGCTGAAATAACCAGAAACTATCTTGTGCAGTTCCACAGAGAAAATGACAAAACTATAGGTAATGCAAGTAATGCAGGTAATAGTGCAGGTAATGCAAGAGAAAATAAAAGCCACATATATAAAGCAGGGTATGCGGGAAATACAGACGCAGCCTGGGTACCCACTTCTACGATGTCCACTTCACCATAGTCGAGGAACGCGCAGTGAAGTTGTATCCGCTCCTTGCCTTGGATGGGAAGAAGTGAGATCAAATAAAAATATTGCTTAATGTGGAAATTTCCTCTTATGACTGGGCATGCTTACGCGACAATATTTTAGGTGTAACAAAACCCAATGTTTGTGAAACCCGCGTTCCTTTCTGCAGGAAATTGATGTAACCATTGAAAATATTTCTTTTTTTACCTACGTAAAATTTCGTGCCAGTCCGCCCATCCAATAGACCGATCCCACCGACCGATCTGCGCATGCGCCAGTTTTCCGGAAGTAGCACTGTCACCATCTTGGTTGTAGTGAACTGGTCACCCACACCACCGCGGTACAGCCACTGTAACCGCTGTCCGCGCTCGTTGAGTACAGCGCACGAGCTTCGCAGACATCTCTGCGACTCAGAGAAAAATTCCACCGAGAAAAATTCATGTATTTTAGGAAATGACATCGGCTGTTCATTGTAGCATGCGAGGCGAACGTTGAAAAGTGCCTGCTGCTTTTTCATTTCGGTTGTTACCCGCTTATTACGTGTTGAGGATCGTATTTGTTCAAGCTTTGTATGTAGTATATGCTGTTTGTTGTACGCGGTCGTTTTGCGTTGCTATTTTTGCACACGTGCATCTCAGTGACTGCAACGTTATGTTTGCTTAGCGACGGACATAATAGGATTTGTATACCTGTTGGAGACAGGTTTGAAATGCGGCGCCGAAACCTTCGTGCTCTAATGATGCTTACCTACAGGGGTTTCGCGCACGACTTGCAGACTTCGGTAACAGTGATATCTAGAAGTTCTTGGGTAAGCTAGGCGGTGTTTTTAACATAAAAACGCCAATAGTCAATGATCGCGAAGTCATCAATAGCCAATCAATTGCTAATCGATAATTGATCAATAATCACAAATTCCGGAAAATTCTGGAGATTACGTGGTAGTGGTTAGCCTAGACCAAATATGTAACCAATACCTTGCGATAGCCAATCAATAGCTAATCGATAATCAATTAATAATCAATAAATTCCGGAAAATGCTGGGGATGACTTGGTAGTTCTTAGCCTAGCCCAAATACGTGGCCAATACCTTGCGATAAGCAATCATTAGCTAATCGATAATCGATTAAAAATCAATAAATTTCAGGGGATGCTGGGGATGACTTGGTAGTGCTTGCCTAGCCCAAATACGCGGCCAATACCTTGCGATAGCCAATCAATAGCTAATTGATAATCGATCAATAATCATAAATCCCGGAAAATGCTGGGGATGACTTGGTAGTGCTTAGATTAGCCCACATACGTGGCCAATACCTTGCGATAAGCAATCAATAGCTAATCAATAATCGATCAATAATCAATAAATTTCGGGAAATGCTGGGGATGGCTTGGTAATGCTTAGTCTAGCCCAAATACGTGGCCAATAACTTGTGATAGGTAATCGATAGCCAATCAATAGGTAATCGATAATCGGCAAATCTATATATTCCGGGAAATCTAAGTACACGGATGTTTTAGCGTTTTGCCCCCATCGAAATGCGGCCGCTATTCGTCCGCGTGTTTCTTCTCGCGCTGTGTATTACCAGTACCACCTATTAATCCGTTGGATCCACGTCTCTCGAAGCTTTCGCTCTTTAGAAAACACATAGAATCCGAAGCCTTTGTCCCTTGTGTGGTTGTTGTAGCACCCAGGAACGTACAGGTCAATCCTCCCATCGCACGATGGCTCAACACGAACCATAAAAATTGCCAAAAAGCGTTCGGAAACAGGACGCACAGGCACTCCGGGCGGCTGGAGCGGCCGGATGACTACAAGTACCAGCATGCACCGCGGCAGCGGTGGCGTCGTGAAACTGGCCGGTGGGATCGGTCTATTAAATTTTTTTATAATTATATTGTTTACCCAGTCATCCTTGTCTTATCAGTCAGCACTCTAAGAAATATAAAACAATATTGTCACGGTGCCACGAGAAGGACAAAGGAGACGATCACCTACAAGACGAAATAGATGATGCAGTGGGGCTAACCAAACGTCCCGCCATTCTGGTTGTACCAGCCATATCTTCTGAATAGTAAACACGGTCCCATTTAACCTTATATTTTTGCCCGTTTCATTTTTGGTGTAGGTGCTGGGTATTGCACAAGACTAAACTCCGCAACGGGCTTGTCCTCCACCGTTCTACCATGCTGACAGACGACCAGGCCGCTGGGTCAAGCATGGCGTCAGCACCCGGCGCACCCGGGCTGTTAGCATCCGTGACGCCCCAACCGTCAGTCGTCTTGACACATCCGCGCAATCCCTGCACATTCTGTGGTAACGGCACCGACAATGTCGACATCGAAGAATGCTTTGCATATACGAACGCGTCGCTGCACATTACCTATGGGACCCAACAGGGATGCTCGAAAATCTTCTCCTCTACCTCCAGGGACCATGACGAACCTGGTATTACACACAGGAGGAAGAGCTGACCAGCTGGGACGTATGCAAGCAAAAACATAGCGACCTCTTCGGTAAGTTCAGTGGTCGCAAGTGCGCCGCTGCGAAAGACCTAGCCCGCCGAGCTCAGACAGCTACCGAGTCGTACGTTCCTTACATCCTTGATGTCCTAGCTCTTTGCCGCCGCGTCGATTCCAGTATGCTCGCGGCTGACAAAACGAGACACATTCTGATAGGCATCGCTGATGATGCGTTTAACTTGCTCATTTTTAAATACTGCTCGACGATAGACGAAATTATCCGTGAGTGCAGATGTTTCGAAGACGCAAAGAACCGGCGCATCGCCGGTCAGTTCGTGCGGCTTCCCAACACCGCCGCTACGTCGTTGTGCGAAGAAGCTCATTCGGCCCTTCAGTCATCCACTACGGATAGCGTTGTGCGAAATGTGCGGCGCGAACTTGAGGCTGCGTCGCCATCTTCTTTGGCGCGCCCTTCTGAGGATACTGAAACGACGATCTCCCTCATCCAGGCAGTTGTCCGTGAAGAACTGGCAAACGCAAGAATTCCTCCCGTTTACTCCATAACACGCCCTGCGGTTAGCCCTGCCCCTGTTCATCGACCTCCACCGACGTTTCGACGCTATCGAAATCCGGTCCAATGGACGAAAACTTGTAGCGGCGTGGGGCTACATTTCTCGCAATTGCCGCTATCGACAGCCCTTGTTTTCCCGCTCCCCGTTTTACTACCGCCACAATGACAACCAGCGCCAGCGATATGATGCTCCAAATGACCCGACATACCGTCACTGAACGCCTGAAACGAACACTTACAGAAATGCTCTGGATATATGTGTCCTCAGATCATCGTGACTGGGACGCCGCGCTCCCGTTTGTGACGTTCGCGTACAACTTGTTCCGTCGCGACCCCGCTCTCTACTCCCCTTCTATCTCCTCTTTGGTCGTGAGCTGACAGTGCCTTTTGACACGCTCCTGCCAACTGCTCTCGAGTCTCCATCTGACTACGCTCGCGACGCCATAACTACAGCCGCCCAGGCGCGCCAGGTTGCCCACCGTCGCCTTTCTGAGTCGCAGGCAGGACAGAAGTCTCTTTATGACAACCGTCATCGTGATGTCCCAATTCTCTGCCGACGACCTCGTCCTCCTTTGGACTCCTTCTCGGCATGTGGGCCTATCGGAAAAACTGCTCTCCCTGTACTCTGGTCCTTACCGCGTCGTCCGATAGCTCAGTGTTGTCACTTATGAAATAGCTCCAGCCGATGCTTCCCCATCGCCCAGGTCATCTGATATCGTCCACGTGGGTCGTCTCAAGCCATACCATGCGGCCGCCATCTAGAAGGCGCCGGGTCAGGCGCTTTCGCCACTGGGGGTTATGTCACGGTTCCACGAGAAGGACAAAGAGACGATCACCTACAAGACGAAAAAGATGATGTAGTGGGGCTAACCTAACGTCCCGCCATGCTGATTGTACCGGCCATATCTTCTGAATAGTAAACACGGTCCCATTTAACCTTATAATATGTCTTTCCCCGTTTCGATATATTTAAAAGTCGAAGAGAAAGAAAGAGAACTGGGGTGAATGGTCCACGCACAAAAACGCGGAGTCGATGGCTCCTCCTTTACCTTGAGCTCTATCTTTTCTTTTTTTGGCCACTGTTGTAGATTAGGTCGACATATACCATTTCAACCAATTTTCTGTTCGGATGAAGCTGATAGCCGCACCGCTGAACTTACTTCAAAAGCATTCATTCTTAACGCACAACAGTGCAACTCAGAGCTCATGCGACACCGCATGCTGTAGCTGCACGTCAGTCCCCGCTATCGGCACAATTCATATTCCTAGAGGCAAAACGATAACTTGCCGTAAATGTCATTACTATATTTCCTTCTAAAGAGAAAACACCGCTTTCATATTGACATAGGAGTCCCACAGTCGCTACACGCTAATACTCCTGTACAGACAAAAAGTAGGCGCGGTGGTCCCCTGTCGGTGGTGTTTTGTTAATAAGGACGAGGCCGAGGCTTCAATCGCCAGCCACGCTGGCTGCATATCGAAGAGAGCGAGATAAAAAACAATGAAATCTAAACAACGCGAAGCTTGCATGAGTTAGCGAGGTAGCAGCAATAGTGGGTGACGCGAGTATAGCATTATCTCCTGTAGCTGTTGGCTTACTGCGCAGCGTTGACTAATACGATGTATGGTGCTTGTCGAGGGGAAAATGTCCGTGAGAGGTGTAAGCACAGATAAATGAGGCACATGCCTGAGTACATCTAAGGCTTTTCACCCCTTGTGTCAGAGTGCCACAACCATTCTGAGATATTTTTCAAGAATGGGTAAAATAGCCAGTTGCACATACCAAGTGCGGAAGTTGTAAGTTCGCGCACGTGCCCAGCGGCGCATGCTCAGTGCAGCCAGGTTATCTACTGCGCCAGACAGCAGCCACTTGTTTATTTCGGCACATACCCCTTTGGCCGAGGTGTCTTTCTACATGTATATGGACGGATATATCAGGGGGAGAAACGACGAAGCCCATCATACTCTGGGACAGAGCCAAATAAAGATTTGGTCTACAACGTTCACGTACTTAGATTTAGGTGCTGCATAAAAAAAACGCAATGAGACAAAAACTAATCGGGGGCCCCCGTACTACTGTGTTCCTCATAGCCCCTGGGCTGCTTCAAAACTTAAAGCACCACATTAATGCGAATCATTGTTTACTGATCTAACGTTAGTGCCATTTTGTTTATCACCTGCTCAGCTCTTGCAGTAACTTGGGTTTTTCTTAGCTCATTGCTGTAAGTTGTTGCCATGGTTACCCATTTACTCAAAAGTATGTTCCTGTCTTTCCCTGTCTTCGACATTAAAAAAATAGTATGCAAAGCGCACTGACTTCTGGAATTATTATTATGTGAAACATTTTGCAGGTGTTTGGAGATACAGCATTGTTTCGGTTTCTGCAAAGCATCGCCAAGTGTATAAACATGTTTGTGTAAGGGTATCGTCTGTGTGACGTCACCGTGTGTGTACGACAGCAGCAAGGCAACGACGATAGTATGACAACGGTAGGGATGACACAACGACTGATTAGTTGTGCTTCGTTGAAGACACCTTACAGTCGTTGTAGACAAAGCCGCAAGATATTTTTATGAAAATATCTTGCATTACAGGCATCAAAAGCCCGAAGATAACGAAGGAATCTGTGTTTCGATAATGAGGGCTTGAGTATTGTGGTTTAGGCAAGCACTTCATCTAATAAGTACAAAGAAGTTTTAAAAAAGTAATACACTCTCGAAACACTCTCATTTGTTTTCTTTTTTTTTCATTGTCGCTATAAACCTTCACCTGGAAGATTACAAGAAGATCTTACGTCAAAACATGTGAAATGTGTCAAGTCGCCTTAAGTTGAGAGGGAAAACTGTGCATCACGTATAATTTAGAGTGTGAATAAGGTCTTATATGTTATTAGGAATTTTACTGCGTATGACAATTAGCCAGAAATTTAGATACAGGAAATCCCATTTGCAACGAAGTCATTGGAAGAGGAAATGTACTTCGTAATACGGGGTATTTCGCTAAAAGCTAATAGACTCTATGCGAACCGTAGCGCTCGTTTAAAGCCTCTTGAAACACGTGCTCCCGCACTACGAGCGCGCAGGCGCACATGAAACATTTACTCAAAAGACATCCGCGCTGCATTGTGCGGGCATCACAGTCAAGAAATTTATAACTGAAAGCGACTTCCTCGTCTGCCTGCTATCCTCACGTGATAGAGTTAAGGGGCTGCCTCTGCGTGGGGGCGTGAGCTTCGCAGCACTTTGCTCCGTCAGGCTGATACAGAGTGCCAAGTGTCAACGCGTATCCTGCAGCGGGCGGTCCAGTCCGGATATCCCGCTTAGTACTTCATACTACTACGGACCTTGGCGTTACTGCTATTCGAGTAATCTGATCAAGAATTGATGCACTGCATTGAAGACCATGCAACCTATGAATAGAGCGGCACGTAAGACAAAAAGGTTTTGTTAAAACGAAGCTTTATTGTGGTTGTTCATTAAAACCATCGTTATAATTCTTGATGGAACCTAATCAACGTACAGTATTCAAGGGGCTATATTCAGTACTCAAAGAGAAGAGGAATTCACTATGAATACTAAGCGGATAAACAGCTTACACCAGCCCCTAGTCTGGCGAGTATAAATAAACAGCTGCGAAAACTGTCATCGATTCCTACTGCCAATGTTTGTTCTGAAAAGAGAAAGAACTGAATAATATAGCAGTCGTGTGACCTGATATTCAGCACACGTGTGGGGAACGGTGGCTGAGTTCGTTAAAGGACAAGTGGTGACGTCAAACGTGCACAAAAGGAACCGTAAGCCGAAGCTCGCCGAATAATGTATGACAACACCGGCTCAGACGTGGCCCTAAAGGCGACTCTTCATCTGCTGCCCCCCCCCCCCCCCCCCTCAGCCCCCGCTGGCGTAAACTAAACACCAACCTGAGGCGTTAACAAAAAAAAAAAGGAAACGAGACAGACATTTCTCTTTATTGACTTCCGGCAGCGGGAACTTCTTCGCCGCCAATAAATGTATTTTGCTCTTTGAAGCTGCCTGAACAAGTTTCTTGTTACGTACGTGCGTGCCTTCTTGTTCATGTAGATGTGTGCAATTGTACCAGGAGGTTTCTTTTTACACTCGCCGAAATGTTTAAAAATGCCTGTTATGGATGGCTATTCTAATCATTGTCTTCAGTCGCTTTAAGAGGCGGGCATTGCTCAGACAACGAATCGCAAGGCATGCTCGGCGAATAAAAAATTCCGGCCGAATCTCTTTAACAATTACTCTTGACTTTAACTCAAGTGGCGTACTCACTGACTACAATTCGTAAATTGCAACATGTGCCGGAAAGTAATTAGATAGAAACGTTATAAGGGAAAGTTGATAAATAATATATGAATTTCAATTTGTCGTACAAGTAATGCGTGCCTCATCGAGTAATTCATCCAGCTCACGGGCTAGAATTGTGCTTTCTAACAGAAGCAATATTTTAACAGTGGAGCTGTTTGAGGTGGCCATCTCACTCCGGCGGCACGAGCCCCCCGTTTTCGGTACTTTTGGAGCAACCGTGGCGGCTCTTCTACTTAGGATATGAAGTTGTAGTATAAACCATAAATAGCTTTATTATTGTAGATTCCAACTATATATAATATAAAGAAATTGGTTGGTGTGATTTAGAAATAAATGTTCAAGAACAAGCATGAGATACATGGTTTTCTCGAACTGTGTCTCAGTTGTGACCATATTTAGAAGAAACTACCGCACTTACTGCATTGCGGCTTCCTCTGTAGCTTTTGGACATATATATATATATATATATATAGTTCCTAGACGTAGAAAATTAATTTTCAATTTTTACTTTTTGGATAATTTGCTTTTAAAAATTGCCAAATATCGCAATCTTCTGTTGTAAACAGCCCGGCAACTACATGCTCAAGGAAGCTACATTTTGGACAAAGGAGAGCGCAAAGAATGTAGATTTAGGATACAAAATTTCATTCATGTAACTTTATTAGCTTTGCTAATAATGCGGCCGAAATTAAGCAATATTTGTAATTCTGGTTTTATTTTTGCCCATTTTTGCGGGAAGGTAATAAAGCTACGAAGCTGCGCTTTAAAACTAATACAGGTACGACAATGAAATTTTGCGTCCTAAATGGAAATTCCTTGAACTATACTTTATCCAAAATTTAGCTTCCTTGAGCATGTAGTTGCCGGACTGTTCACAACAGAAGATTGCGATATTTGGCAATATTCCAAAGCAAGTTATCCAAAAAGTAAAAATTCAAAATTAATTTGCTACGTCTAGGAACTAGATAAATATGTCCTAAAGCTACAGAGCAAGCCGCAATGAAATAAGTGCGGTAGTTTCTTCTAAATATGGTCACAACTGAGACACAGTTCGCAAGAACCATGTATCTCATGCTTGTTCTTCAACATTTACTTCTAGATCACATTAATCAATTTCCTTATATTATATATAGTTGGAATTTACAGGAATTAAGCTTTTTATGGTATATACCACAACTTTACATCCTAAGTAAAAGAGCCGCCACGGTTACTCCAAAAGTACTGAAAACGGGGGGCTCATGCCGCCGGAGTGGGACCACCACCTTAAGCTCTTGGTTAGGCCGCGTAGTGCGAACAAAAACTGCGTCTAGCGATGACATCACCGCGCGTTGCCTAGCAATTTCTCGCTCTCGCAAGGCTCGTGTGAGGCGTTGCTTTTACGACGCACGTGACGCCATTGCTCGGCGAGGTTACCACCCTCTCTCAGGTTACCCTCGCCACAGCGCGAGGCGCGGCCGACCTATCCCGAGTTCATCGGCGTGCCCCGGCCGCAGCCGGCGTCGAGATGCGACATGCCGCATTTCGCGCCAGCCTCGTCACCCCGGTCGGGGTATTCCGCCCGGTCGCAAGATACGCAGTTGGTGCCGTAGCACAACGTCACCCTCCCCTCCTCCTTCCCATCCCCCCACAGACTTTCGCGCGACGAAAGACGTCGCGTTTGCTCTCCGCCATGCGTTCACTCATAGAGTTAATCTAACTGACTCTAGAGGCGAAGCTGGGCCGAAAAAGTGGGGACCGCTAGGGCGCCACCATCTTGTCGGCGCCATCTTGTAACTCGTCAATGTGGCCAGCGCAATTATTTTTGAGAGATGAAAACAAGTATAGGTCGCCTTATGCTGTCTCATAAAAAACGAATACCTGATGGCTTTATGAAGGTGATGTGTGAATATTAAGCTTACAGGAAGCGCTTGCTAACGTAATTTATGCAATTCACGATGTACTCATTCATTCAATAACGCCAGTTTCGGTTTCAGATATTTTTATTCGTGTTTTCAGATGTGTGGTAGTTTCGTTGTGGGTGTTCTGTGGTTTCGTTTGGTATAGTTTAGTTCTGACATGTGATCGCGCGACGATATCGGTTGACGCGATGGTACCTTCATGTCTTTTGTGCAAGACTAAAGCTCCGAAGGGCTCTGGCATTTCCCTTCACACGTAAGTAAACGTGTCGGACTTGTTCAGAACATCACGCGGGTAGACAGCTTTCGTGATTCATCGCAATCGTTCGAGAAGCATCACAGCGCAGCATTTTTTTTTTTTTTTGCCTATTGCTCGTCAAGTGACACTTGCGACCGCAAACAGGGAAGCCTTAACAGCTATACGGTATTTTCGCTAGTGCGTGACCGTTGAGAACCACATACCGCCCTAAATTTTAACAGGATCATCCTTGGGTTGCGTAAATGGCAGCTGCACGGCTGCACGGCCAGCACCTCTCACACCCACGCGCACACGGCTGCACACACACTACAACATAGCCTCCTATATCTTATAATTCGTGGGTATAAAATGACGGCTACAAACAACCGAGTAACGGATGTCGTATTAGGCGTCCAGTCTTTCCTATCGATGGCTTTCAGCCAAGCTGCTCTCGCTTCACTGTCGCTAGGAATCTCGTGGAACGAAATGCCAGGTAACTTATGTTTACCATCCGAACTGTACTTTGGAACACAACAGTAGGCCATAGCATCACGAGAACAAATAAAAATTTCCAGTCGCAGGAGCGCAACACACGTTTTGACGTACAAGCATGTGGCAAATTCCACGCACACTACCCAGGGCTGGTGGCGCCACCTCATGAGGAACGGCGTCAACCGGATATCGAGAGCGGACGGCGGCTTAGCCGCCTTCAAGCAGGCAGCTATAGGTTGCCAGATTAAAACTGATTACTATCGCCAAGTCTAGCAACTGTTTCAGGAGCTGGCAACATCGGCGTATCATAATGGCGGCGGTCTTGCGGTGACCGATTTCAATGCATGGTCCATATGGGCAGCTTGTCCTCTAGAGTCAGTACATTAACTCGCACATACAGAAGACGGTGCGTGGCGATCATTTTATCGCCCTTGGACTTTATACGGAACCTCACAGCGACGACGACGGTGACGACGAAGGCAGAAATCCGCGTGGAGTGTCCACATAATTACTATCGCAATAAAGGCTTAAAATGAACATATTGATGTGCACGTTAAGTCTGAATTTACTGCACGTACTTTAGTAAACATCATTTTGTTTGCTACTCTTCAGCCTAAAGAAACGCAGTTGAGACTGTGACACAATGTTCAGGACAGCTGTAACACGTGCGTGCGCTTCGCCTAACGCAACTGTCACTTCATTGCTACAGAACATTCTCTGCAAATATATTATCGCAGTAGTCTAGCCGAACAGATATAGACCAAGTCCAATTCGCACCAATTTATAGACACTATGGTGCAGGTGATGAGAAACAATGCTTTCGAACACGTACTTTGCTGTAAATGACACTTGTTAAGTATTCCAATTTCCTGGCACGGTATTGGATTGGAACACAATAATACATGCATCTTCTCAGTATCTGTTACCACGCCGCAGTTCCACTGTTGTAGCAATTCACACCTCTGTTTTTGAATCACGCTGTTATTGCACTAACCCTGAAGCAGGTTCCATTGGATTTTTTTTTCATTGTTTATATCTGTTATTACACAAATCTCCAACTAGGCTCTGTTGTTGCCTTTGCAGTATTTTATTTGTAATTTTAAACTGACCCTGTGCTTAGAGACAAGGTCTGTAGTATGTTATACTAATTATACAGTAAACATGGTAAAAAGTGAAGCAATAATAGTATGAGGGCCGCTGCAGGGGCGTCAAAGAGGATAAAAACATGATAGTTCGAATATTTTCTCAACTCACAACGTCTTTCAAAACCTCACGGAACTTCTGAGAATTTTTCATTTTCTTTTACTTCTTGTGACTTCCGCTTAGTTCTTGCCATGCGCTGACGATGTCGACCTGCCATCCACCTGGTCGTGACAGCTCTTTCTTTTTTTCTATCTTGCACGAGTTGGAAAACGAGCTGGCAAAGAAGGGCGCAGGTTCTTGAATATGCATAAACGCGACGAGTCGGAGGTTGTCAGAAGGAAGCGCGGCACTGGAAAGTACAAAACTCACGAGGCTGCAATTACAAGATGCATTTACGACGAGGCTGTCGCGAATGTTCGTCGTTTCGTATTAAATAATAGGTTTCTAGGTGCAGCTGTTCTTGACGTTGGAAATCGCGAATACAAAAAAATAAGCTTGAAGACAGCGCAGAGTGCACCCTATTTTTGCGCCTACTGCGCTGCCTTCACCGGCAAAGTTTGTGTACTTTGATAATGATGTTATGTCATCCAATGCGAGACACTCGCCGTGGTGATGTAGTTGCTTTGGTGTTGTGCTGCTAAGCCCGATGTGGCGGATTTCGATGGGGGCGAAATGCAAATACACCCGTGTGCCTTGTATAGGGTGCACGTTAAAGAACCCCAGGTGGTGAAAATTAACCCTGAGTCCCCCGCTACGGCGTGCCTCATAATTATATCGTGGTTTTCGCACGTAAAACACCAGAATTTAAATAATTATTTAATGCCAGAGAAGCGGAAGACTTTATAATGGCAATGGCATTTTTAGCCTACTTCAGCCACTTTGTTTTTACCTATGTAGCCCTTTTATGCCGCCCTTCTATTATACCAATTAGTTAAAGCTTCCAGTCGTTATCACACCACCGTAATTATGCTCTCGTCAGTGAATTTTGATCACGCCGCCGTTGCCATGCCGTCGTGGTCAAGCGGCTGACGTCATGCATTCATTGTCATACCACCCGTGTGTTCTGTCGTGGTCGTTTCATCGTGTGATTCCAGCTTCGTCATTCGATTCTGAAAGAATTACCTGCGGGGTGTTACGTGCCAAAACCACGGTTTGATTATGAAGCGCACCGTCGTGGGGAACTCCGGATTAATTTTCACTACCTGGGCACCTTTAACGTGCCCAAAAAGCACGGGACACGGGCGTTCTTGCATTTCGCCCCCATCGAAATGCGGCCACCGCCAGCGCGTTTCGATGGGGGCGAAATTCGAAAACGCCCGTGTCCTGTGCGGCCGAGATTTGATCCCGCGACCTCGTGCTTAGCAGCGCAACACCAAGCAGCTAAGCCACCTCGGTGGGTCATCGCCACGCCATCGTTCTCATGCACTCGTGGTTCTCAGACACTCGCCGGGGGAATGTGATTGCAAAGTGATTCGCATATCGATTACAACTGTGCATGCTAACTGTCCTTTTTTTCACAGTTCTGTCCTATTCGACTGTTTCTGATTGGTATATCCGACGTTTCCTTGCTCATCGGCCTTTTCTTCTACCTTTGTTCCACTGAGGTTGCATACGAATTCGATCAGGAAAAATGATCGCAGTAGAAATCAGCGTGGTCCTGTAGCTTTCTATATTTTCGCTTTTCGGTCGCGCCGTCAATACGTTGCCGCGTGTTTCCGTGGGGTGGCGAAGTTAGTAAATTTTCAGGCGCAAGTTGGAATCATCTAGCGCAAGACAGCTAGGGATAACTGGAGATCGCAGAAGAGGCTGTCTTCCTGCAGTGGACATAAATATAGGCGGATGATGATGGCTATAATGATGAAATTCGTAACGGCCGCCAAAAAGACGCCCGAGACCGTGTCGCTATTACCACGTAACGCAACAAACTCTTCACATGCGGAACACTCACGACAAAGCTCAAGTGCCTAGCGACTTGGCTTGTACCGCGGTGTATTAGGCGTGCTCGGCGACTACTGGTTCTTTGCTACTTTCGGTTTCAAGCATTACCGCCATAATCTTTCGTCACCGCCACCGATGACTTCGTCGGGAGTCATACTGTCGGGCGCAGCAACGTTGGCATAATTTCGTGAGCCGCCATCGCACGACCCACACGGCGACACCGCACATAAACCCGTGAGGGAAATGACACAGGCTAAAACTAGGATAGTGTGGCCGCAATACAGATTGTGATTACAGTAGTTTCATAGTGGCGCTATCCGCACTACCCTTACAAAACCTTTTGTTGAGAAGTCATAGAAGCATTGTTCGTCATTGTCACCGAATGATATCCTAACTATATTTGCCGGTCGTTGAATTATTGTGGAGTGTTTTACTGAGAAGTGTTGACAATTGGCCCATTACATTTCGCTGAAACAGCACTATGCAGGTGCATTGTGAGGAATTGTGAACAACGGCCCCGTAGCGGGACCGAAACGTCTTTCTTTTTAGCGATTGGTCGGCACTCGATATTTCCCGCCATGAATTTTCCCGACCAGACGGGCTTCCGTCAAACCCTGGATTTCAATATGAGGAATTGTTGTATCATTGAGGTAATATTGAACTTCAATATTGAGAACATTTCGGAAGTCGACTGAAATATTGTGCAATTTTGATTTGAAAAGTTGTTGCTTGATAGTTGACAACAGATTGAATGTCAACATTGAAAGAAAATGAAGGGTCCATTGAATAATTGTACCAATTGCATGGAATGGTGCTGAAGTTGCCGCGAACATTTTATTAAAGTACAGTTAAAGTATATTGTGTTGTGAAGTCTTTCTTTTACCTTAGATGGCAGGCCGTTGCAAAGTGTTTGCATATGGGACGACCTGCGCCAATTCAAATCTAGCACATTTTACATTGTTATCGTAGGTCACTCTGCAGCTCGAAGCAAACTTGCTTACAGCATATATTCATTTCTTATTTTAATTGGTCTAGTTTCAACTTTAGGGTGAATTATCAACAAATGTACGTCCCGCCTAAGTATGCTTCGAATTGCAGTGATCCAGGCTAGAATGCAGAAGCTGCTGATTTCAATGTGCAAAGGTTGTCTCATATGCAAACACTATCAAGTTTTGCGTCTAAGGTAAAATAAGAATTTCGCTACATATACTTCAACAGTACTTGGATAAAAAGTTAGTAATAATTTGCCACACCGCTCAGAACAATCCGTACAATAATTGCAATTAATTTTCATTTACATACCAACACCTAATAGGAGGTACGTCGTAGTGAGGAACTCCGGAATAATTGTTACCACCTGTGTACGTCACAATAGGAGCGTTTTTGCATTCCGGCCCAATGGGAAAGCGGCTACATAAATTTTGTCCAAATTAGCGCTATAGTTGAGCAGCTTATCAAACATATTTTCTAAAATTTGCTAGCAGAATTTTTGCTCTCGTTTTTACAGTTGGTAAAAACATGGCGGTGCTATCTCACTCCTATTTTTCTGGGTTTAAAATACCGGTGGCAAATTTATAACGGTTATGTTTTTTTTTCCATACTAGCTGTTTGCCATTTGTCAGCCACATCCGCCACCAGGAGAAACTGAGAAACGGTTCGCCAAGAAAATCGCGGTACTTAATTACTGGAACTGATTACAACCTGGGATACACTTGTCATTCGTTCTTCGGTCTACTCGAGGGACCACGATCCGTGCCGTTCATGACTCACAGGTGACCGACTCCTCAGGCATGAGACATTTCTCGCATTTGCCGAACCATTGTGCACAAGTGTGAGTTACGGCAGGAGGATCTGGGGACTTTTGCTTCCCCGAAATGTGCATTTTCGTAAGTACTACAGTACCACAGAGAAAGAGGCGATTTGCTCCTGTTTGTCCTGTGGCGACGGGAGATAGTGAAAACACGAAAGTCCCAGGAGAGCAGACAGGACACGACAGACTCGGACATGTCTCAGACTTGGTTTAATCTGGCGAACGCTAGCCGGTGCTGGTGCGTACCGAACGTAGCTACGCCCATGCTCGTGACGATGCGAGCGTCTGCTATTTTATCCACGTGATGCCAATGCTGCTGCCGATACAGAATGGCAGTATAAACCAAGACTGAGACATCACTGACGTGTCCTGTTTGCTCTCTCCGCAAGCATGTAGAGACCTACTGGTCCGCACTGTGATCTGTCGCCACAGCTTGGTGAAAGCGGCCGTGACACAGACCATACTTTTCTGTTGCACCGACGACGTTGGACCCTACCGACGCTACGAGTTTTCCAGACAGGAGCCCTCCCCGTCAACGCGGCGAGAACTCCTGTTCGATAGTTGCTGTCCACATTCCAAATACTGGGACCAGCATCCCTCAGCGGGGTTTCCTCAGGCCGAATCACAATTTCAAGTCGCTGGAATCGGTCCTCAAGTCAAAAAGATTCACTACGCGGTTTTAGCGCTCTCACCCGCTGCAATCGACGAAGTGACGGATTTGTGGAACACCACACTGTCTGCCACCGCCAATGACGACCTTAAGGAAACGCTCTTGCACCATCCTAGCGTTCTTGCAACCAGCAGCTTTTGCCAGGTGAAGAACTCGGGGACTGCCAGCCTAGCCAACTTATTCACAACCTGAAACAGCTGCTCGGAGACAATGCGAGTGCTCGGAGACAATGCGAGTCCTTTGACGACGCCCTAATGCACGAATCGTTCCGGCAACGGCTTCCGTCTAACGTGCAGATAGTCCTGGTGACAGCTTCCGCTATGTGTTTGACCAGACTCACCACGTTGGCCGACAAAATCATGGAAGTAGCCACCCAAACTATCGCAGCTGCCACATCGTCTTCAAGTGACAATTCGACCGCGTAGCCTACCAATGCCTGCTCTTCGCCAGCACAATCTCCTCCCGACTCCCTGTGTGACTGCCTGGAGCGCATCGTCTGTGCAGTGCGACGCGATCACACGCCACCGCGCCGTTCTCGCAGCCGTAGTTCCAGCAGAACCTGACACCCATATATGACCCGTGCAACCTCACCGAAAACGTTCGCCATTTGCTTCCATCATCTCCGTTTTGGAACGACGCTCGTCCCTGCCTTCGCCCCGGCACTGGCAGGAAAACAGGCCGGCCGACCTCTAGCGGCGACGAGTGCTCCAGCCCAGCCTACAATTGGCATTTTCTACGTAATGATGAGAGTCACAGGAGAGAAGTTTGATGTCGACACAGGAGCCGATGTAAGCATAATTTCTGCTCAATTATTCGAAAGGAATGTGACGTCTGTGTCCTTTTTTGCAAGCCGTCAATGGCACCTGGATTCCAGTGTTCTCCTCACGCTCCGTCATGCTAAACCTTGGCCATAGATGGGCATTCCGCTGGATTTTCCTGGTAGCAGACGTCCGACGCACCCTGATTGGAGCAGACTTCCTGCACAATAACGGCCTTCTTGTTGACGTAAAGAGCCGCCCTCTCATCAACTCCGTTAGACAGCCCACAATTTTCGGCGTTCCTGCATCCACCACATCACGCATCGGGACCCGTCGCGAAGCCGGCTCTGGAGGCCAATGAGTAAGAGAGTCCCGATGAGTAGGAGAGTCTACATCTCAGTCACTACGTATACGTAGTGAGTGAGAGGTAGACTCTCTTACTAGTAATCTTGAGGACAGTAGTTTGAATCCAAGTGGGGAACTGTAGAATTTCGAATTGCAAAAGTCTGACAAAACACTCTGGCATTCAAGCGACTGACACTAGTGGCATCGGCTGATATAAAAACTACTTGGGGAAAGGCCCCATGGCAGCAATATAAAATTTTAAATATTAAGAAGAGAAAATGGGAGCTATGAGAAAGAGAGAATTGACTACGGTAAATTTACGGTACACGACTCGAGCCACTAAATAAAAACACAAAAAAGAAACGAAAATATCGTTTAAAACTCCCGATGCCTAGACAGCCAGCCTACGCCTAACCTCCTAGCTCAGCCCCTTAGCGGCACCTGAACATTGTAATATGAGTCAAAGCATCGGCAACTATTCGTCAAACATTTTTTTTTCATTTCGTTTTCTTTCTTATTTTAGTTGTCGTTATCAATTTTACGAAACGTAAGCCGAGGCCGTTAAATTGATTGACCAGATTTGAGCGCATCATTTTCCCCGCAGGCTAGCTGACTATGCCATTGGAAGCGCATATGACAAAGGGAGTGGCACACCTTCTAGATACATACCTTTTACATCGCATAGTTCGCAAATGTGCTGTTCGGATGTAATACTGTCAGCAATATGAAAGGCAAAATGATGACGCATGTCAGGTAGCTGGAAACCGTGACGCAAGAAAAATAGTTTAGGCACGCCTGACGACGCATTCAGAGATTGTTCGTCTCTCATCCAACATTTCATCCAACGACGACACGTAGTGGCATGACACCAAGCCACTGTGGCCCTACGTTAGGAGTTGTGGGATTATTTGGTGCCCCTACTTGTACATGCGTATTTTAGGTTTGACAAGTTACAGAAGCATTCCAGCTGCAGCCGATACAGGGTGGTCTGAGTTCGTGTTCTATTTACTACTTGGACTGCAGGAATGAGCGGGACAGTGCAGAGGACACGGCTTTCTCATCCATAAGAGTGCGTTACTGGAGTAAAACGTAGCCAAGCCAGGCTTTTTTGGCATACCCACTTGACTGTTGAACACTTCCTAAAGCCAAAGCCGTATAAAAACTTCATGCAGGTCCGGTAGGACAAATTGCAGTTCCGAACAAATCACTTCTTGGCTATAGTAACGCCGAGTGAACTTCCGGCTCTGGCTGACCTTCGCAAGTTTTCCAAAAAGAGCCGCAGGGTCGCCCGAAAGGCGAAGCCTCGATTGCGATATGAATTAGTAGACAGCTATACAAAGTAAAAATAGTAGTTGTATCGGCCCTATAAACATGAAATATTCGCTTGCTAACCAGATTAAAGAGGACGGTGTCAGCGCGCACAGGCAAACATGAACGCATCACATTCGATCACCGCGGGCACTCGCTGTCAAAAACGCTGGCGTCAGGAAGCACGGTATCAGCAGCGAGTGAAGTGACCTTCGTGCTGTGTATCGCTTAAACGAAAACTGAGCGACAAGAACACCGCACGCATAGAGGTATGAGCCGCGTGCAGATTGCTTTCAAGATAAGGCGCGGCGACCGTGCAAAGTAAGCAGTTGGTGCCGGAGGCAATCGACGCCCCCCTTCCGCGCTGCCTCCCTCCCTGCGCGCGCGAAATTGAGACGCGATTGGCGGTTATCCATGCGCGCCGTCGTGAAATGCGCAGTTGCTTTCGCAGAACAACGCATTGCGAAATGCCGTGGGGTCATGGGAGGGAAGGAGGGAGGGAGGGGGGGGGGCGGCGTTGTTTTGCGAAATGCGCAGTTGCTTTCGCAGAACAACGCCGCCCCCCCCAACCCCCTCCTTCCCTCCCATGCCCCCACGGCATTTCGCACTACGGAAGACGGTGCGTTTCTTCTCAGCTTCCCTCTCTTGCGCGCGCCATATTGAGCCGTGATCGCCGGCTCCCCTCGCGTGCTTTCACTCGCACATACAGCATATGGCGCGCGGCAACGGTATTATCGCACTTGGACTTTATACGGAACATCACGGCGACGGCGACCGCAAAATGCGCTTGCAGTGTCCATATGTTTTCAATTGCAATTAAAGCACAGTAGGTATATCATCACAGCCACCACACGCATACCCGACGACAGCCATCCCCAGGCTCAGCCAACGTCATCAGAAAGCTTGCGTAGTGAACACGGCGTTACCAAACCGCAACGCTGCAACCCAAAAACAACTACAAAAAATCAGGTATTTGCAACGTGAGCACCACAATGTAGAAGGCGAGTAGCTAAAGTTCACGTACTGAGATGCACTGTGGAAGAGCATAGCACAGATAAAACAGCCTCGAACATCACCGAAAGTCCAACCTGAGGCTTTGATGCGTTTGTCACTGCGTTGCTAGTGGGCCTCATGTTACAGCGCTATGCTTGTGTCTATGTGACAACCGCTGCCGTGTTGTCTTTCATATTGTTCGTGATCGTCTGTTACTCGAAAGAGGGGTGGCGCTAGCTGCTACGTTGCACAAAAGTGAAAGTATCCCGGAATGTGGGCAGACGAAAATTGCTTTCTCTCCGTTTATGTGCTTCACGTTTCAACATACTCACCAGGGCGCACAACCCTGTTCATTAAGCGAAACAAACAAAATGCGACGCAGGCGTAATCGCCCGAGTCTTCGGTGCTTGTTCACAAGGAAATCGAAAAAAAAAAATTGCCACTGAACCGAGCTCACGATGAATGTAGACGTTACTACAATTGGCACAAAATCAATGTCACCACGTAACTCATTTCCACCGCCGAAAACCGCCATGTACGAGGCCTGTATGCAGCCGGGCTACTCTGCCGCGCATCCTCCTCTGTCGTATACGCTGCGCAATTTAGCGCCGCCTGTGTGGATTCCGCGCAGTGGTAAGTGTTCAATGTATATTCAGACACGGCTGTCTGAATATACAGCACAGGAGAAGTAGAACAAGATTTCTCTTTTGTTAATGAAGAATGGCACATACCCAGCGAACCAAGTTGGCGTAATAAAGTTCCATTGAAGATGCACACAGAGTGATCCAAGCTAGCGTAAAAAAGGACCATTGTAAGGCCGTACGTACTAAATGTCACATACGCAATGACTCAAGTTGCCGTGAAAGAGGTTCATTGGAGAGCGACACGCATCCAGCGCCGAGTATACCTCATGACCCATATTGGTGCTAAGATTGGTTTCAAACCCAATTCCGTCAGCATAGCAGCCCGATGCTCTACCAATTCGAACAGGGTCTATCTAGGGACTCAAGTTGGCGAGAAAGCGATTAGCCCGCTACAAACGTACCGCTAACGAGGTTGTAGTTCACAAAGAGTGCTAATAGGATCTCAAATGCTTTATTAGTACTGCGCGTACGGGATAAATTTTGCGTGGAAGTGTATTATACATAATATGGAGAATAATTATCTCAGGTTACGCTTGAAAAATAAAACTTACTAAATGGAGCTTGTACTTGCTAAAATAGAGACAGGACCTTTTTAGACTAAGCTACAGCCGAAATATCATTGGACTGATGAGAAATTAAATTATACGCCGATTGCAAACATACTCACAACATGGATTAAGCACATCACAACACGTAATATAGAAATTGATAAGAATTTTAGCTAAGCCTAGTGTTTCTCGGGAAGGTTATAAGCGATTTCTTCGCGCTGGAAGCACCGGCAGCGCTAAGATATGGGTCCAAGCAATTAACGGTTCTGATGCATATTTAGTGCGGAGGGGAAGGCTGTTCTTTGTAATGGAAATACGCTGCCAGAGGAGATTCAAGAGGTTTATGTCTTTCCGTAAGTTGCACGCAGTACACAATGCCAATCTTACCCGGTTATTGACCCTTAACGGCTAGCCATGACCGGTTAACGACCATTAAGCTGGCTTCGGGATACCAACCTTTCAAGAAGAACGCAGGCGGCTGAGTTGCTCGCGCACAAAGACATACGAGAGTTAAGGTGGCTGAATGCTACGGAGTCTAGCCAATATACGGCAGGAAGTTGGAGACCAGGATGTTTAACGGCATCACCTTAGAGTGTTCCTTCCTTCGCTTCCAAAAATTGAGTGCGGCGGAAAAGCGCAACATCACCGCGCGTCTTCAGCGTCCTCATGATTGAGCCCCATAGAGCTCTGGGCTTTTTCTTTTTCCCTGAACTTTTAATATTTTAATCACATTTTATATTACGCTTATAAACAGTGTTCCCCTTACTTTCTTCCTATATAAATGTTCCAAGTGAATTATATTACTAGCACCTGTGGTTCTTGTTTTTTTTAACCTGCCAGTCTGCCGCGTCACTTACTGTTACGCAAGTACAACACAGGTGACATTATTGACGTAGTTTACCAAAATTTTATAGCTACACGATTAGTATTTCCTTACCGTCCCCGTAAACTCTAAAGCCTCGCAATGTAAGAGCGGCGTTGAAGAATAGACGATAGCGTAAACTGCATGCGCTGCTTGAACATCACTCCAAGAGTAGCGATCAATTCACTCATCAGTTACCTCGTTATACTAACAGCCACACTCATTTTTTTTCTTATTCTATAAACGTGTATGGCTTTAAGAGTACATACCCATAAAACGACGTATTCGGTTCTTAAGTGTTTATTTAGCAAGAGCTTTCAGTTTATGTTGGTCCAAGACAAACGCCGTGTCAGTTAAGTAAAAGACAAAGGACAACACAAAATGGTGGCATTGACGTCGAAAGGAAGATTTTGATCGAACTACAAACCACCCCTCCCCTCTACAAATATAATAATAAAAAAGAACTCCTTTTACAGACCAAAAGGGGGTTAACAAAGCGTGCAGAACTACACATCTAATGGCACAAGAACGAATGGCTCCGCATCAACGAAATCTTGTCGGCTGCACCGAGGCACTCGTTCTACTCTGCATTGCTCGTTCGCTCAAATGCGATACGATTCCAAGTCATGAATTCCTTGAAGCATGTCCCCGCACATGGGTAATCAACCCGGCAACCTCGAAGCAAAACCCTTCAGCCAGCTCGATATGAAACTGTAATGACCAGAGATTGCAATACGTCTTAGAAAACGTACGCGTGCTCTTACGTTGCGATCAAACTTTATTATAAGTTTATGCGGCAGGTTTCGCCATAACGCAGGAGCTTTCAGGCATTCCGTTCGTGCGCAGCCAAATGCAGCGTTCGTATATTTCAGACCAAACGTGTACAAGCATACCAAGCCCATAGGATTATGGTCCCCGGTGATGCTGACGCATACACAAAATCGAAGCACCCGCATACGCGTGCGTGCATGCAGAAACGCATATTCAGCGCACGTGTGTTCACTAAACAAGCAGCGCGGTTAGTTCTCCTAACATCGAGTTACCCGCGCGCACGTCCACCACATATATGGACTTCCATGCCATCCGATCGAGCGGTATAGTCGCGATTGGTTGCTGTCACGTCTATGCTATCAACGACAGCGCCGAGGGTCACGTATAAGAAATCAAGGAGGCAAGGCTTCCGCTGCTTCCTTTCGTTCTGCTGTGTAAGTGGGCGCGCAAGGAGGCCGAAGAAGTCGAACTGAGGGCTAATGCATGGGAACCTCTATGGCGTCCTGTGTGGTGTGGTGGTGCCTCAGTGGCAGTACCATGGTCAGTGAAGGAGAAGGCGAGCGCAGAAAGACGGAAGGCGGCTTTTGCTCGCTGGTGCTTACGACAAGACCTCCATCATATTTGGTTACTCCTGCGCCCGCGCTGGTGACGCGCACCAGTGGCCATATTAAGGCAGCCCAAAGAGTATGTTGATGATGGAGAAATTTTATGGGTCGAAAAAGAAAAGAACACACAAAAAACTGGTTTGCCCTTCCACTCCGTGAAGATGGTTCAAAGCGAAGCTGAAGCGTGCGGTCCCGGTGTTTATCACTGGGTTAATCCCGAGGGTTCACTAAACTATTTCTTAATTATGAGGTTACACACACGTTCGGCTGCGACGGAGAGAACGACGTCACTGACGGTATGCCCGCAGTCCGCCGTTGTCGCTTGCGTTCGATGTCTCGAGTTTCATCGGCGGCGTGGTTAGCAGCGTTCGCCTGCCCATTGCCGCTTGCGATTCCTCGAAAATAAATTGCTTCAAAATTAAATATGTCCATTACATAGGACAATGAATGGCTCGTAAGCCCTTAAGCAATGCCTCATACCCCCGTAAACGCGGCCTCCCCATTACGACGGCAGAAGAGATGTGAAATTCTACGCTGGAATGATGAGCGGCAACGCAGCCAGCTGTGGAAGAAGGACGACGATGACGAACGCGGGAGCAGGGGCACGAGCTCAACCGGAGGGGCGCCAACGAGCCAGCTGGGGAAGAAGATAACGACACTCGAGCCAATGCTGATCATGATAGTTTTCTGTACACACGCGCATTCGCCTATCTATATACGATTTCGCCTGGACATAGACGCAGAGCTCATTCCTGCTACTCTTTCGTCCATTTTCGAGGCTTGCATTATGCGTTACTGGTCTCCTGTTGTTTTCTTTAAATTTGGCGCTCTTATTTCTGCTAGGAATATGCAAATATAAAAGCTCGAAAGTTCAAGAATACGAAAATATTCTAACTAATCTCATGAACAAGCAGATGCAGTGAGGTGAAATTTGAAGGTATTGTCGAAAATAAGGAGGGTGGCTGTCAGGCAATGCTGTCAGCAAGAAACGAGCACTAGCCAAATAACTAAATATCTGTGTCAACAGCTTCCCTGGATAATAATTTAGATTCACGAACATCGCAAAAGTCTGCGTATATTTTAAAGCAAGACCTTCTTTGGTGTGTCCCAGACACTTTGTGGTACATAGGAAGGTAGGTAAGTAGGCTCCTATCTTGGCTCGTTACGTTACTTTTCAATAAAAATAAAGGTGCAAGTTTCAGATGATGAGATTGACCCTCTGACTCTATGCACAGCAGCCCGATGGCCTAACTGTGAGACCACAATCGCTTTTCTTTTTTTCTTTATGAAATAATTACGCTGACGGAATTCCACTGTTTATCGCTGCTCCAGAATGGCGGGCTACCTGTGCGACTCGGGTTCCCCAGACAGAATAAGAATAAGAAAAAGCTGTGGCACTTTTATATTTGGGGCTGTCTTCCTGCTTCACCAAGTAAACGCGGCTCTACATCTTGCTGATCAATACACTTGCTCATGCATCAGCCTTTTTCAGCGTGCTGTAACTAAGAGTCCGACCCTCCCAGGTGGCGTAGTGGCTTGGTCGCTTTGCCGCTGCGAGCTTGTTTATAACTCGATTTCCGGACCAGGGGGATGGATTCCTAAGAGCAGTGAAAAAAGAAAAAAAAAACTGCCTAGCCTGACAAGATTTCGCGAAATTAGGCATTTGCCTGCTCAACTGCCCCATGTGATAAAAATTACTATCAGAATCCTAGGTTACTGAGCCCACTACAAGACGAAGGCCTCTCCCAGTAACCTCCCAAAACCCTGTATAGTAAATTGGTAGACTGAAGATTTCCGAAACTAATCACCCTGCCTTATCATTTACCATCTTCGACTACGTTTTGGCAGTCATTTTGTCGCTCTCGTACACCACCAATCATCGCTCCGCGCCTCGCGTGATATGCTAACCTCCTTCACTTTCTATTAATTTACACCAGAAGAATAATAATACACTCGCTTACTCTCTGATCCATGACAGCCGCATACTGAGGCATCCCTTAGTTTTTCATAAAGTTTTGGTACTCAAGTTTCAGCCACATAGTGTAGCACTGACACACGGCATTTCTTTCTTTCCCTATAAGGTACGCTTCAACGCAAAGCCTCTCCCACCCTTATCTGTCTGGGCAAACTTAAGTACACACGGAAGCGTCGGCTTATAAGCAAACTATCCACGTTCTTGGTAGGAAAACCTGCGGATGATTTGAATGCGGCATCCGCAGGCAGACGAAATCGTACAGTTCAAAGTGAAACCTCGCAGGAACGGAGCGCACGCTGTGTACTAAATGGCTGAAACACAGAACAGTGCGTGATAAAAGCTTGAAATAATTACCAGGGCTTGAGAGAACGCCGTGAGAGTGGGCCGGGGACGCGGCCGTAGGCGGTTAGGACTCTCAAAGATGATAATGTTCGTCATGTAAAGTTCTGCACGCTTCAGAGGACTTTATGAAAGTTGGAAAAGACTGGTGACTACTTAGGGGTTAGTTCTCAGATTAGCAACAAATAGAGAGAAGAAGGTTTAATTAGAAGGAAGGCAGAGTGCTTGCCGGAGGAGCGTATCTAAGGTCTGCGACTCCACACTGTTTGCAACGTGCCGCACGAGACAGATTGTCCGCGCCAGACAATATATCGCTAAATGAAAACACGTACACAGCTGCGCTGCAATTTCGCACTAGGGAGTATCGTAATCGCCGGTGAATTTTCTGTAGCTGAGCAACCGCCACTAAGAAATAAAAAAAGACAAAAGCATATATCGCTTGTACATTCGGGCTGTTTTATAGTTTCGTCGTGCACATTTCTATGGTGCTTCCGTCTGCAAGTGTACTCTCTTTTCCTCTAGGAACGACAAGCTGTGCGCTTGTGCTTAGGGCTTCCTTAAAACTGTTTTACATATTCTGCATATAGGATCAACATTCTCTTCTTGTGCAGGTACTGCGTTTTTTTCTTTTCTTCTTTTTGCCAATGACGTTCTTGAGAATTTGCGCGTCGCCGCTAAGACGTTATGAAACATTTATATTCCCCGCCAGCGTTATTTTATGGTGTTAATTGACTGTGATGTCAGACTACACAAATTACAATCGTGCAAAACTTACTTGGACGTGCCTATTTGCGATATACTTCCGAATCCCCGCAGCTCTTATTCTATTTTTGATCAATTTGACAATTTTGCTGGGAACGCAAAATTACTTCCACATCGTATTTCCATCATAATTACGACTATTGCGCTCGTGTGGACTACAAAAACTACAAGCTGAAAATGTTTAGCTAGCCTATCGGCAGAGCCTCTTCATTTCATTTGTGTGTGTCTGTTCTTTCACACGCCCACTGAACTGCTTTGCCTCGTATAAGAGCAGCATTTTTTTTTCAGCAATGCAGGTGCCGCGATTCCAACCATCACCGTTATGGGTACGAGCTGAGGTACGAGCTGAGTGCCTTAACCACTCGGCTACCGGAAGGCCATAGCAACTGATGTGTATTCATCGACCAGGTAGGCCAGGTAGGCCGTTATCGTGCCCTAAGTTGTCCCACTTCACTCTGCCGACGAGCATGACGTTGCTTAGTGCCACCCAATCGTAATACACGCTTGAATTACATAATAATGTCAACATCCGTGACACGGTTGGGTGCATGTCACGTGAGGACGGTAATGTGACTGCGGAAATGAAGAGGGCATATTACAGAAGCGCAAGTTGTCCCGATTATTTCCCACTTCAGCGTACCTCAATGTCACATCGCGGTTTTAAATATTTAGCAATAATAGCAACAACCAAAAGTTCGGTAGGTGTTACACTCTTGTAACTCAAGAAGGCGAAAGCCTGCTGCACATATGGTAAACCATCAAGTTATACAATCGGAGTTAGACTTATTTGTAAGACATATTGGCAATGCATTAGGTTGTACAATCCGGACTGGACTTCTTGCAATACATAACGGGCCACAATGGACAGCACACATGTGGCACTAAGGCGACCTCCTGAACGCCACATATGAGCGCTTAATGTAGTACCTAAATTGCATCGCGTTAGTGCACGCACTAGGCCACACCTTTAGTCAGAGAGATGGCCGCGACGTGACGTGTGCAATCACGCACGCACTAGGCACACCTTTAGTAAGCCAGAACCGTGGAGCAGCCGTGGCTTCAAGGAAGCATGCTCGTCCCGCACCCCGGAGGCTAGGGCTCGATTGCCACACACACCGAAATGTACCAATCTTTTATTGCGATAGCAATTATACGGACACTCGGAGGATTTCTGCCGTCAGCGTCACCGTCGCCGTCGCCGTGAGGTTCCGTATGAGGTCAACGGCGATGAAATCGCCGCCGTGTGCCGGACGCTGTATGTGCGAGTGAAAGGGCGCGAGGGACGCGCGCTTTCACGCGGAGCGAACGCACGGCGGAGAACAAACGCGCGTTCTGCGCCGTGCTCCCCGAAGGGCTGCAGAATTAAGCGTCTCTTTCTTCATTTACAATCAGCATATATAGAGAGCAAACGCGACTGCTTCCGTCGCGCGAAAGGCCGTGGGGGGACGGGAGAGAGGGAGGGAAGGAGGGGAGGCGACGTTTAGCTGCGGCACCAAATGCGGATTTATATAAAAAAGTTGTCGCAGTTTCACCTGAAAGGCGAAGCATCAATTGCGATAGCAAATTTGTAGAGAGCTATACGGAGTAATGATAGTAGCTTTATCAGCTGTATAAACTTGGACATACAGCAGCACCAGCAACGCGCAGAACTGTTGTCGACGCCGTCGGCGTTTTGCCCGCGTTCGCATCGAACGCGCGCGGCGTTTTTATATAAATACGCATTTAGTGCCGCAGCTAAACGTCGCCTCCCCTCCCTGCCTCCCGTCCCCCCACAGCCTTTCGCGCGACGGAAAAAGTTGCGTTTGCTCTCTATATATGGAAAGGAGGAAAGAGATGCTTAATTCTAAAGCACTTCAGGGAGCACGGCCCATGAACGCGCGTTCGCTCTCCGACGTACGTTCGCTCCACGTGAAAACGCGCGTCCCTCGCGGCCTTTTACTCGCACATACAGCGTCCGGAGCGCGGCGACGAATTCATCGCCGTTGACGTCATACGGAACCTCACGGCGACGGCGACGGCGACGGCAGAAATCTGCTTTGGAGTGTCCATATAATTGCTATCGCAATAAAACGTTGCGAGGCGAGAAGGTGGTAAAGACTTGCTGCTCCGACACTGCTCGACGAGTTTCCCGTTCTGATCACGTCGAAAACCTCCGAGGCGCCCCCAGAGGCCCTGGGAACAGTCACCAACACCGCGCGCGTTCGGTGCGAACGCGGGCAAAACGGCAACGGCGTCGACAACAGTTATGCGCGTTGCTGGTGCTGCTGCATGTCCAAGTTTATACAGCTGATAAAACTACTATCCTTACTCCATATAGCTCTCTACTTAGTTGCTATCGCAATTGATGCTTCGCCTTTCAAGTGAAACTGCGACATTTGTTCTTTCAAAGGCACTCGTTTACTTTGTTTACAGAAACCTTTTTGAGAAATATGACGTCAATGCGAGCATTCTTTGCGGCGTTGGCCATTTTTGGTCACGGCCCAGTTTCGCCAAAGTCACCCAAGGGCACCACCAACATAAACACCTATAGCATTCGCGTTAATGATCTTCATTTCCCATCGAAGCAGGTTCATGGAACGCGTAATGTACTAAAAAGCGAGAAACACTGGACGAGGGTCTCCCCTCTTCCAACAGGCAACAGCCGGGAACATCAAACATTTTACATTCCTATTAACACCGAGCTTGTCTTTATTCGAAATAAGCATCGTAAAACAGTAGGAGACAGTTAATTGAGCCTCGTACATGCCATATACACATACAAGAGATGTATATCAATTGCACAAAAGATTTAAGCAGCAGGTAAAATAAAAGCTTTAGTACGTAAGACCTCCCAATGAAATTTTTCTAACACCAATATAAGGCTATTTTACGTGTATCGTCATCTAGAGCTATGCGTGTACATAATCAGCAATATAATTTTTGTAATGTCCAAGTAGTTACCACCTTGCGTTACAATTAGTAAAGTTACCCAGTTCATCTAGGGCGCCCCATGTCTCGCCATTCCGGCGATGAAACGTATACATGAACTAGTCTTCGTTGCCGTATACCTGCAAGTGCGGGTGCTTGACGATAGACACGTCCGGCAAACTGGAGTAGAGTGAGTCTCCAGGGAAGAGCGAGGACCGGGAGAGCCCCTGCTTCTGCGAGGTCGCCCGGAAGCCCATCGAGACGTGCGAGCCGGCCACACTGCGACGATCTCCTGCCATGCGGGAGTCGGCTCCGCCGGAGTACCTTGCGCGAGGATATCATCGACGAATATATTTAACCGTTCATTCATAGGTAGTAGTAGAGAGTGTAGTGGTGCAGTAGAAGTGTTGTAGGGATAGGGTTTTAGCTTTTACGTCCCCATATTACTGTACGTATTACTTTCATCCGCTTTTATTTCGTTGTTGTTTTTGTAGCGTTAGCTACACTGGCCTAGCCAAGCCCGTTTCGCGCAGCACATCAAGAGCCGTGCTGCGCATGCGCAAGGATCAGTGATGTCACACGGCTTGCGCACCGGAGCCAGCGGAGCCGGCACCTCTCGCGCACTCCGCCGCCGCCGCGCGCGACTCACCGCCGCCGGTCTGCGCATTCCAGAGGAGTGATGTCGTAGCCGTGGTAGACGCACTGGCGCCGTCGCGCGCTCGCTGTGCAGTCGCCGTCTGACACTGCGCTGGAGCCGCTGCGCTTCTGACTGGCGTTTGCCAGTGTGGTATAGCCATGGAGAAGGAGAGCGCAAATGCTGCTCAACAGCGCAGAAGAACGGAGAAGCTTGACTCATCGGATCCCGAAGTAGTTGCCTGGCAATTAGCGGTTGAGCGTAGGAGGCAACCAGGAAAGCTAAGAATAATAAGCTGAACCTTTGCTAACGCTACGTATATCCTGGCATAGCCGAGCTAAGCCACTGCAACTTTTTTTATTTCTAGGTTTGAATCAAATATTAATAATTGGAGCAACATTTTCGGACCATTTGTTTGATTTACATGGTGGAAGGTAGCTAGTAGTTTATTGGTGCTTTCATGCATAAACCCACATGAACGTAAACCTCTGACACAGATGTCTCAAACACAACATACGGGGAAAAACATACATAACTTCATGGAAGCGCTCGTTAAGTTGGAGATGTTATGCAGCTACGCATTGTGGTAGGTAATAATATTTTACAGCTAAATCAAAGTGCACCTACATATGTTTTTTATTATGCAAAAATATGCACATTAATTAGGCATAATTTCAGTGCCGTAAGCTTGTCAGTACAGGAAGGGGGGGGGGGAGAAATCTGAGCGGCTGCGGAGAACTTTAACCTCACAACTGAACCTGGCGGTGTACACGATTTCATACAACGTCGAACTCACGTAGAATGTTCTAGACCAAAACGGCTGACCTCACATTAAAAATTTCTAGCATTGATAACAGCTTCACCTCCACCTCTCTATGATGTCGAAGTGAAACGGAAGTTGAGACCGACATCCGGCAAACTCGCGATGTTGCTGGACGAAAAGCATTAACACCTTGCCTTCGTCTCGTATAATAATGACTTCAACAGTGTGACGCCGTATTCATGCTAAATTTCAAGCGTGCAACTACTGATACGGTTGCACAGCAAGGTTCATTGTATGACCGAAGCCCAAAATTTACCGGGTGCTTTCACGTATGTTCTCGCGTTACATGACCGCAAGATTCACTGACTTTCAAGATTGAATTTCTACGCATGACGCTCTGTTTCCTGGCACATTCAACTAGTCGTTTCAGAATACTCCAGCAGCACTAGAAATGTCGTGTAAGACAGAAACTATGGCTTAGTATGACGCTAAACAGCCCCCACGTTCCTAATGAAGCGTAATTGGGACCACTATAGCGGCGATTCTACAAATAGAGCTTCGAAGCTGCGTTCAGCCACTTTAGTAGCACAGCAATAGGGCTGAATAAATACTAGTTCAATGTGCTACTAGCTTAATTGTTTCCTTCTTAAATGCAACTACCGAACACATACCAATACGGTAGATGCACTTTCCATCAATCGCACGTTCGTCGAAGGGCTAATGCGTGCTTTCTATCAATAAGGCAATATATATTCGAAATAGACGTTCTCAGTGGCGCCAGTCAAGTTAAAGGGCACCGTTGGTTGGGTTTACATAACGCGTCAAGACAGTAGATGCATAATTAGGGGGCAAAACATGTTCACACACAATTAATCGAGCGTTGAGAACATTGCAAATGAGCTCTCATGACTGCGAGCGCCCCAAGTTGGCCGGCAGTCCACTTTTTTTCTCATGAGGGCCCTTTCGTTATAAGAAATGGGACGAGCGACGGCAGGACGATACTGTACGCGCGGAACCGGTCACTATCTCTATAGCGGCTATAGCAAGTAGAAGAGTTTGCTGATTGCTTCTGAGTGGAAAGCGCTAGGTAACATATGAAACAGCGATGACTGATCCAGCAATGACACTGGAACGAGAACAACACGGTGGTTTGCGTGGGGCCAACCTGGGATCTAATAGTGATTGTGGGCACCTGGCGATCTTCGGTGAATTATTTGATCCAGGCTTTGTGATAACAAATTTAATAAGGATAGCTCAAATAAATGCTACAAAGATTTCCGTAAGCACAACAGAAAACTAAGCGTGGCCTGCAAGCCCAGTGTGATTGGTGTCCTGAACTTCACTTGCATAAAACAAAAGATACCCAGACGCAAAAAACGACAATATTATTACGTGCGTTATCCTTCCACGCCTACACGGTCACGAAGCCTGTGTAGCCCGCGACCAAAACATATCATAGGTGTGGCAAGGAGATTTGTTTTTACAGCTCTTATCTTCACAGCAATATTTTCCCTTTATTTCGCACTTCTGAAAGGCAACTAACCCGCTGTTGAGTCCACTGTGACTGTGCGAAAATACGCTTCCCGTCTCGTACCACCAGGTGTCTTCGGAAAAATCATGATGGACTTGTACAAAACTTCGTCCTCGGCGAATATTAATACTAATAAAACACCTTCCTTCTTTTTTTTTCATTTGTATAAGCAGCACAGATGCGTGAACAAGTGCCCGATAATGTTCGTGGAACTCCGCGTCGCATAAGCAAAAGTACGCACCACGTCGTGCATACCAACTTAATTTTCATCTTATAAATTTTCGATGTCAAGAGCACCTCCCTCATGCAATCAACTATCGGAAAGGGCATGACGAACTTTCATTAAAAGCATTTCTTTGATTCATTTTTACTAGTATGTGCATGGCGAATCTACGTATTCCTGAAGTTTGACGTTGCGTTTTTTTCGTCGTTTCCCTTGAAGACCAAGACGTGTGTCCCACAAATCAATGAATTTTACCTTGTTTATCTCATCAGTGCCACGAACTTCACGCGGTTATTTGTTTCTAGCGCCTTCACATTGAGAAATTGAACAAAACATTCAAACAGGTGGCTTGGGACGCGTGGAACACGAGGACAGGTTGACGACGTTGCATATCACGCCAATACCGACATGGAGGAAAAAAAACTTTGAAACATAAAGACGAAGAAAATTTTGGGATGCCGCACTAAAGAAAATCTTTCTTTGAATTTGACTGTTTATTTTCCCAGCCTGTGGCTCTTGTCGTCGAACCACATGTGTGTTATCAGTGTTTAAATCTCTGACAGCCAGAAACTGATCAGATGTTTTTCACTGCTGCGTTACTTTTACATCAGATATAAATCACGAGGCGTGTTCAAGTAAAAATCTGACTTTTCATTTTTCAGGACTACGAAACGTCGTTCTCTTTACTGCGCTATTATCACCATCAGCTCATTTTTGTTTTCCCTGAAGGACAAAGGCCCCTCCCGCGATCTCGAATTACCCCTATCTCTCGCCCGCTGATTCCTATTTCCGCCTGCAAATTTCTTAATTTGCAGGTAGATCAGCCTACCTAATTTCCGACATCCTTTCCATTAGCACCCATTCTGTAACTCTAATGGTCCACCGCTTATCTATCCTACGCCTCAAATGGCCTGCCGAGCTCCATTTTCTTTCTCCTAATGTCAACTAGAATATCGGCTATCTTCGTTTGCTCTCTGATCCACACCGCTCTCTTCCTGTTCCTTAAAGTTACGCCTATTATTTCTCCTTCCATCGCTTTTTGCACGGTCCTTAACTTATTATCGAGCTTCTTTGTTGCCCTCCAAGTTCCTGCCGCATATTTTAGCTACGATATAATGCAATGATTGTACAAGCTCCAAGTCAGGATTTGGTAAAGCCTGCTGGATGCGCTCGAATCCATTTTTATTCTTCTGTGACTTTCCTTCTCGTGGACAGGATCCCCTGTGAGTAATTGACCTAGATACACGTGTTCCCTTGACAGACTCTAGATGCTGACTGCCGGTCATGAATTCTTGTTTCCTTGCCAGGCTATTGAAAACTACCTTTGTTTGCGGCATATTATTGTTTAAACCTACTCTTGAACTTTCTCTGTTAAGGTGTCCATTCATTTGTTGCAATTATTCTGCAGCGTTGTTGTGCTGGATCTCCAAACCTAAGGTTGCAGAGATATTCGCCATTGATCATCACTCGTAAGCCTTCCAAGTCTAGTACTGTGCTGCACTGTTACACAAAGGTCAAAATACCAAGAGCTTTCGTAGACTTACTACGAAGCATGTTTGGAGGCGTAAAACTGATCTCATTTTTTATAGCCATCCCCATTGCAACTGGCGCACTAATTTCAACGTTTCAGCAGCGTATGGGTGCCAATAGCATACAAGGAATTCTGCTTGAGTCGCTGCCATGAACGGACACCCTGCTAGACCTCATCGTCACTATTGATATGTTGGCCTGCCATAAACTGTTTGATGGCCCAAACGTACTATAATCACTTGGACCAAGTTAGGAACCAGTTGCCATCACCCAAAAAGATCACGTGTTCGTGACGCCTGTGGCAGAAAGGATGTTCCACATCCGCTCCTAGGTTTGTGAGTGGTGGCGTTGGCTAACACTCCCAGGGTTAGTTCTAGCTGTAAACCATAAATACCCCGGAAAGTGGATGGGAAAACGGCTCCGCGGTAGCCCAATGGTGAGAGCATCGCACGCGTAATGCGAAGACATGCGTTCGTTGCCCACCTGCGGACAGTTGTTATTTCATCCGTTTTCATTTCCATTAATTTATTATTTCTTTAATTCAATTAGTAAAGTACAAGTAATTTCCCATATGTTGTCCTTGGTGTCACTGTTTGTTGGCTTCTTATGATATAATAAATAAAAATCGGGCCCCTCGGTTTCCTTTCTTCTCTCTCATATATATATATATTCAGCTACAAGAAGTCAGCCGGTTTCTGCAATTCTTGCCGCTTTGGAGAAAAAGAGAGAGAACTCTGTATTGGAACGCCGATAATCCTCGTGCTGTGGTATAAAGTCACGTACAGTCACGTCGCCGTTTGGGCAGCCATGGTATCGAGGTGCACAAAGTTCGTTGCTAATGAAGTTTGGACGCGAAGTTTGTTTGGCTGCGCTTGCGACGAAGCGAAGTGAACGCGCCATCACGCTGCGCTCAATAGGCTCTGCAGCAGCAAGGGCAGCGTTGTGGCTTCCGTTTCTGAGATGAGCGCTGTACCAACACCACCTACGTAGCACAAGGCCTGTTCACTGCGATCCATGACTCCATGTTACCTGGCACGAAATTTCTATTGCCAAGGCTTTAGTGACCAAAGCGGTCCGTCAAAATCGCCACGGCTTACTCGGGAGCATCTCCATTAGATGCCATGGCAGTCGGGACAGGTAGCATGGCGTCATCGATCGGAGTGCGCAGGCATTGTGCTATCTAGGTGGCGTTGGCTGTGCACACACACATCAGCGTTCCTGCTCAGCAGCCTAATGCACACGAGATCATAGAGCGTACACTGGACGCAGTGTAAGAGATGGTAAAGGTCAAGGCAACTTTGGTCAAGGGAAGTGGTTCCTACTTCACAGGTATCCATATGCTGCTCTCGCCGCCTGGTCCCTGGCTAGGGGCCGACGCCGGTCTTCCAGGGCGGGGCTCGACAGCCAGATCTTCCATTGCTCTCTAAGGGGTTGGATAGGGGCGTGATGTTCGGATTATGGTTGGTGCGGAGTGGTGGATGTTGCTGGCTAAACTTGCATTCTCCTATATATCATGTGTTGAAGTGTTCCTTGCTCCTGACACATGGGGCACTCCTGCCCGTACTGGCTCGGGTACATGCGGTCTATTATTCGGGGGTGGAGATACGACTCTGCATCTGCCTATACGCTGCCTGCTGCTCCCTCGTTAGCTTGAGGTGTGGCTCGGGAAAGCTCTTTCTCCTGATTCTGTAATCCTCCACTATGTCTTTGTACGTGACCAGTGGTTGGCTCTGCTTCCCATCCTCCTTCTCCGCGGCTGTGGCCCGGTGTGACAGCGCTCGGTCCTGCTGGTGGGCAAACTCGTTGCACGCCACTGTGGAGTGGGCCGCAACTCAGAATAATTCTATCTCTTCCCCTTTCGGAGGGTCTTTGCCTTTGAGCGCCCAAAGCCCCCACTGGGACACCCAGCCCGACTCGAAGTCTCTATACGCTTGTTGCGAATCTGTGACCACTCTGGTCCTGCCCGGTATGGTGAGGGCCAGGGCAATTGCCAGCTCTTCTGTTTCTTCGACGTCGTTTGCTTTTGCCGACGCACACATTAGCATCTTTTCTTTGGCTGTCACCTTTACGGTCGCCCAGCTTTTTCCTCTGTCTTTGGAGGCGTCCGTAAAAATTACCCCCTTCTGCCCAGCCAGCAGTCTGTTGTAAGTCTCTAGCCTGCCTTATGCCACTGTGGTGTGCTGAGCTCATATTCTTGGGGAACGGTGGCACCTTGGTGGCTTCGAGACAGTCGTCTGATACTTGTCCTCGCTCCGTCTGTCTCGTCTCCTTCCAGCTTATCCTCTTCAGGACTCTTCTGCCAGCCTTCGTTTCCTTAGGCGATGCTCCTGGCTGGAGAGGTGGCCCTCAATCAGTTCGTCCATCGTGTTATGCAGGCCCAACCTCATGAGTCTGTCCATGGAAGCAATCACCGGAACTCCGATGGCATGCTTGATTGCATTTCGGATTATCACCTCTATCTGCTTCCTTTCGACCATGCTCAACAGGAGAGGCGGTGCCACGTACGTAATTCGGGACACGACGAAGGCCTGTACGAGCTTCAGGGTGTCACTCTCTTGCATTCCTCTGCGTATCGTCGCGACTCGGCGGAGCATGTGGAATACGTATTTGCACTGTCGTGCCTTTTAGCGTTCTCACAGACGCTTCCGCCTTGTTGTTTGCTTGTATGACCATCCAATGATCTATACACGTGGGCCCGGCACAATGTTCTCTCCATCTACCACAACTATAATGTGTTCCTTGAGTCTTTTCGGCGCCCGCTGCCGGACTATCACTACTTCCGACTTTTGCGGCGAGCATCATAGGCCGCATTCCTTGGCATCATTGTCCACCCCTTCCGCCGCCGTCTGCAGCATTTATTCCATCCATCCGGGAGATCCAGCCTTCGTCGTCTAGAGCGAGATGTCGTGGACGTAGAGCGCGTGCCTCAAGCCTTCCGTAGCTTCGAGCGCCTTGGGCAGGTTCAGGAGTGCCATGTTGAACTGCAGGGGCGAGAGGACCGAGCCTTGAGGAGTCCCCCTACCGCCCAGCTTGATCAGCGGGGATACTTCCTCCTCCACCCTGATTCTCGCTTTTTGATCCGTTAGAAAGCCCGTTCTCTACAGTCACTTCTTTTGAGGTTGGTCAGGAATCAGGGTGGCGCGTGGAGAGTGCCTCGTGGCCTCTTTCATGACCTCTTCTTTGATCTGCATGAGCAAGTCCTGCGTGCCCAGGTGATTTCGGAGGTGTCCGGCATTTGGTTGGTTTCGTCCTAGTGTCTGTGTTTAACACCATCCTCCGTGGGCAGGGTGATGGAAAAGATGGTGATAAACGAGCGAACTGGTAAAGAGTTCGGGTTCCTAAGCCAGATGCTAAAGCTTCCACGCTGTGCACGTGCTCATTGTCATTTGACCTTTATTGCGATATCAGTTATATGGACACTCCAGGTGCATTTCTGCCATCGTCGTCGGCGGCACCGTCGGCGTCGCCGTGGTGTTCCGTATGAAGTGCGATAACAGCGTTACCGCGCACCATATGCTGTAGGCGCGAGTGAGAGCGCGCGAGGGTGAGCCGGGTTGGCTGGCTTGATCTCGCGCACGCAAGGGAGGAAGGCGGGCAGTAGTCACGCCGTGTTCAGCCGGGGTGGGGGGGTGGAGTGGGGAGGCGGCATTCTACTCTGGCGGCAGCTGCGTGTGGCGCGTCTGAGCGCGACCGTGAGGGCTTTATCTTGAAAGCGATCGGTGATGAGCGCAGATTCTAGGTGCACTCAGGTCTCGTAGCTTCGTGTGCGCTGTGTTCTCGCCCCTTAGCTCGCGTTGAAGCGCGAGACAGCACGAAGGTCAATTCGCTCGCTGCTGATGCCGCTCCGCCTTACACCAAATTTCTGACACCGAGTGTTCGCAATCATTGAGGGAGTTATGGTTATTTTTGCCTGTGCGCGCTTGGCACCATACTTGTTTATTTAGTTAGTAAGCGAATGTTTACGCGTTTATATAGCCGATAAAACTACCATCCTTACTTTGTGTAGCTGTTTACTAATTTTCTGTCGCAATCGACGCGTCGCCTTTCGGATGAAACTGCGACTTCTTTCTTTCTTTCTTCTTTTCTTCAGCTTGCACTCTCGCGCGTGTGTGACCGCTATCTTTGCGATGACCTCTCGATTAAAAATTTTGTTGTAAAAATTATGGGGTTTTACGTGCCAAAACCACGATCTGATTATGAGCCACGCCGTAGTGGTGGACTCCGGAAATTTCGACCACCTGGGGTTCTTTAACGTACACCTAAATCTAAGTACATGGGTGTTTTTGCATTTCGCCCCCATCTAAATGCGGCCGCCGTGGCCGGGATTCGATCCCGCGACCTCGTGCTCAGCAGCCCAATTTTGTTGTAAGTGCAGCGTTCGTCCTATGTGTTCTTTGTACTTGTTTTAGCGTTTTTAAACCTTGCTAAGACAGACCTTCACTAGCTAAATCACGGCCGCCGGATAAAGAAAATAAACAAGAAGGCACCAAAAAAACATACTTAATATTTGTCCAGCCTGGTGAGAACAACGTCACACACAAAGGAGCCGCTGCGATTTTTTCAGCCAGCAACTATGGCTGCAAATCTATGCGCAGATTTCAATCTACGTGTTTCTGGAAGGTTTGTTTTAACGCCGCAAACTTTTCCATCGGGTCTCAACTTTGTTTAGTTGTTAACTTCTGAAATCTGTCGCTCTCTTGCACCCGTGTTCGACTATACGCCACTCGCTTCTATACGATAAGCTCTACTAGGGTGTGCAAAGGAAGGCATACTCAGCTGCCGAGCCAGCCACCAGCCAGCAACGTTGTCTCTATTTCTGAGAAATTTAGAGTCAAGGACGTATCAGCTTGAACTGACTGACATCACGAAGATTACGGCAACACATGCCTGTGAATGCCGATGACTATATATGCCCTGGGTGTTTCCTGAATAAACGTTCTTTTCATTCTTGTATTCCGTCCAAGCGATACAAAGGACACGTTGTGTGAACAAACTAGCGCTGTGTGCAGCATTTATCAGTCCTCACCCTTTTGCTGCTTAACTTCGAAGTGTAATCGACTTGGAAGCATCACATACTGCCTTGGTCAAGTTAACATATAACGTTCCTACGCACTCGCGTAACCCTATCATGTCCCAAAAAAGTTAAGCATCAAGAAAAATTCCAACAAATTATTTACATTAGCTCTGTCTATGCTGAGCATACATGTACAAAAAAAGCCAATTGAAAGTTATTTCACCTATCTCAGCTGTATATCAATTATTATCTTAGCAAACAGCGTTTAGTACAGTTCTTGCCTAAAAATTCGCTGTGGCAAATACAAGACTCAACAGTTGGTTTTACCTCAAGCTCGTCACGCTTAAATCAGCACTTTGGGACACTAAACTCGGCGTTGGATATATGTCTGGTGGTTCGTAAGACACCATATACAAACAACGGCGGTACAAACTGGACAAGCATTTATCGATGACACAAGTTAACTAATACAATAACGGCATGGTACGAGTACCGCTCCTTCAGTTCGCCCTGTCTATATGACACGATAGTTATTGCTACGTGTCCTCTCCGACCATACTGGCAGTCTCTGACGTTGTCCTTGAGATGGTCACTCAGCAGTGGCCGTCGGTTGGGATGTCCGGTTGCACTGGCAGACGCGCTGCTTTTACTTACAAGTCGTACAGGTAGTGCAGCACGCAATTGGGCCGTGTACCGGCCACGCGTCACCAGGAACAGGTCGCGAGCTGTCAGCAGAAGGAGCAGTATACTATGGCCACGCCCTCAGCAGCCTGGTCGCGCCACGTACGTTTGTCTGGCTCATCCGAAGAAGATAGCGTTGTAGTGCAGGTAGTGTAGGTAGTGTAGTCTGGTGTCACCGGTCCCGTCCCCCAGGTTTTCCAGGACGCGCCTTGGCTAGCCTGGCAGCGCTAAATCAGTCTGCCGTGCGTCAGTTAGATTATAGGCTTCCACATTCCAGCTTGTTGGTGATGATTTCCATAATATGGGACGCACCCAAGAATCAGGCGCTACATTTATAATGATATACTCTTGCTCGTTCCTTTTTCACGGGCGCGCACTTATTTTTCGCTTTCTTTGTCCTGACTTCAAAGAAATTACCCTGATGGTCCAGCTGTGAGTAGGATTAATAAATCTGCCAGCAAAATTGAACTTTGTGGCGTGTTCCTTCTTTTAAAGTGTATACCTTCGTATGTGCGTTTCGCCGGAAATAAAGAGGCTGGTCGACTGGCTTCCACTAATGCTCAGAATGGCAGTGACTTCTTGGGAATTTAGAATGACGTGAGGCTACACACGGCTAGGGAAGGGGATACAATACCTCTGCGTTAGTCGGAAGAAAATGGTACAGAAAGTAGTTGCAAAAATAAACTAACGCCTGTCAAGCAAGAAAACCCTGGTTTCTCAAACACGCCATCCAAAGGCTGCCCCTCTCGGAGAGGCTCTGACCAAACACTACCCCGTACCGGTGCGCTGCGCATGCTTAATAGGTACCCGATAACTCACGCTGGTACTTCGCGCGCATGTGAGCCCTGTGGTGTGACGCCAACCTTATCACCAAAGGTTTTATAGCATTATAAACAAGTCCGGTGAAATGTGTGTTGCTAGACAACCTGCCGCATTGGATGCCTCAGAAATAGAGTACCTTGATGCGAACCATTGAGTGGTGTTTTGTTGCATCTAACGTTTGCCTTTGCGTTTTTATTACTTTGTCACGTGTTTGTTCCCCGTATATATTTGTGTGATTAAAAAAAAACGAATCCCGAGTTGATAGTGCTGTGTGAGTCCTCTTTGCATTCGTATTAGGGCTTTCTTTCGCTCTCCTCCAAATAGGAGCGTGATAGTACCGGTGACACTATTAGCGGGATTTTACACCCCCATCCCCAAGACGTGACTGTCATCCCAAGAAATTCACCACAAAATAAAGGATAAGAGAGAAAGAGAGCAAGGAGAGGAAAGGCAGGGAGGTCAACCAGAAGAGCATCCGGTTTGCTACCCTGCACTAGGGGTAAGGGAAAGGGGAAATAGAAAGAGAAAAATAGGGAGAGAATGAGCACTCAGTACACGTGGGACAATGTACAGGGACACTATAGGCGGTCTCTTAAACCGGTGCACTTCAAATACTGTACTAATGCACGCAACGCTTTTTGTGCCAGTGACGGGTGTAGCCACGGTCCCAGTATCTTTGACTCAGAGAACGGTCTCGAGTCCAGCCAGTTTAAAGTTGTCCTGAGAGAAAGGCGTTGCACGTCGTAGCGAGGACAGGTACACAATAGGTGCTCGATGGTTTCCTCGCACATACAGTAGTCGCACATCGGGCTCTCGGCCATTCCCATACGATGTGAGTAATCGTTCGTGAACGCCACTCCCAGCCACAAGCGGCACAGCAAGGTTGCTTCGCCGCGGGAAAGGCTACATGGCAGTTGTAGACGTATAGCAAGGGGTCCAACTTGTACAATCGGCAATTGAAGGCACTTGAATTCCTTAAAGCTTGTGACGTTTTGCGTGCAAGCAGACGAAGTTCCCTGGCAGTGTCCGTCCTCGCCAAAGGTATTGTACGCGTCTGGGTGTCTTCGTGGGCAGATCGGGCAGCCCTGTCAGCTATGTCGTTGCCGATGATGCCACAGTGAGCAGGAATCCACTGGAAGACTATGCTGTGCCCTGTTTCCAGAGCATGGTGATGTACTTCCCTGATGTCAGATATCATCTGCTCGTAAGTTCTGTGATGTAAGGCTGACTTGATATTGTGAAGGGCTGCCTTAGAGTCACAGATTATGACCCATTTCTGAGCCGGCTCTTCGGTGACATAGGTCACAGCTGCATGGAGGGCTGCAAGTTCTGCCGACGTAGATGTAGTCATATGTGATAATTTGAATTTAGCTGCAACTTGCTTGGCTGGAACGACGAATGCGGCAGTTGAGCTGGTAGATGAGGTCGAACCGTCGGTATATATATATTATATATATATATATATATATATATATATATATATATATATGAATGTAGTCATGATATGTCTGGTGCATTAATAGGAGCGTCAATTGCTTCAGAGCCAGCGATGGATGATTGGCCTTCTTGGTGATTCCGGGAATAGTAAAATTCACTTGAGGCTGTCTCAGGCACCACAGGGGAGATGAAGGCTTCGACGCCGGTGTAAAAGATGACGGTATACACTCTTGATGGGCGGTAATCACTTTTGAAAAGGTCGCTTGAGGTCTCTCCGCTGGCAGGGAAGCTAAGTGATGGTCGGGGATCCTTGACACATGACGAATGTGCGCTCTGATGGAGTCGGCAGCTACGTGTGTCTGGATCGTATGGTCTCTCGCGATGGCTATTGTTGCTGTTGTTGAGGTGCACCGAGGCTGCCCTAAACACGTGCGTAGGGCTTGACTTTGTATGCTCTCCAGAGCGCGAATGTTCGTCTTGCAGGTATTTGACAAAACTGGCAGATTGTAACGAAGGAGACCCAGGAACAGTACCCTGTACAGCTGCAGCATAGAATGGACTGGTGCACCCCAGTTTTTCCCGCAGAGAAATTTAAATACCTGAGCAATAGCAAATAACTTCTTCTTTAGGTAGACGCAGTGAGGGGTCCAGGAGAGGTTACGGTCGATGATGACACCCAGAAAGCGATGCGTCTTAACATAGGACACAGCTTGACCGCTGATTGAAACGGGATACAGTGACATTTGTTTGCGCGTAAAGCCAACCAATGCACACTTTTCGGTAGACACATTGAGGCCTTGTTCTCGTAGATAAGAAGCCGTCATGGTTGCCGCCCGCTGAAGCCTGGCCCGCACCCGAGGCCGAGTCACAGCAGAGGCCCAGATGCAAATGTCGTCGGCGTATATGGAGACATGAACTGTCCGCGGTAAATACTCCACAAGTCCTACCAAGACGAGGTTGAACAATATAGGGCTCAGCACTCCACCCTGCGGCACACCACGGCAGATGTAATGTTCCGAAGTTGGGCCGTCTTCAGTCTGTAAGAAAAAGCACCTCTCGGTCAAATAGTCCCGAATCCATTGATACATCCGGCCACCAACTCCCACAGCCTCAAGTGAGTTCAGTATGGCCTCATGGGCGACGTTGTCGTATGCTCCTTTGACATCGAGAAAAAGTGCAACTGGTAGGCGCTTGAGGATTTTCTGTTCTTGGACCCAGGTGACGAGGTCGATAACATTGTCGATGGACGAGCGACCTCGACGAAAGCCAGCCATGGCATCCGGATAGATGTTGAATCGCTCGAGGTACCATTCCAAGCGAGAAAGGATCATTCTTTCCATCACTTTGCCGACGCAGCTCGAAAGCGCAATCGGACGATATGATGATAAATCAAGCGGAGACTTTCCAGGTTTCAGAATGGGGATCAAGCGGCTCGATTTCCATTGTTTACGAACAACGCCGTTTCGCCAAGACTCATTGTAGTAGTTGAGCAGCTCACTACGTGCGACATGTCCAAGGTGGCATAGTGCAGCGTACGTGATGTCATCTCGTCCTGGTGACGAAGAACGCCTGCAGGTCGCTAACGCAGCGTCGAGCTCTTCAGGTGAAAATGGCACGTTCATTTCTGCTTGACGTGCCTCAGGGACGCCATTCAGTGCCGCGTCAGTAGGGATGATGAGGGATCCAGCAACCCGCACACAAAACTCTTCAGCCACTTCAAACTGCGAGCGGTGTTGGTAGAGGGCTAGAGCAGCAAAGGGCTTCCTTTGATGCGGGCATGAGCGAAGACCCCTAACCGTTCTCCATATGTGTGAGAGCGATCTTCGGGGATCAAGCGTCTGACAGAAAGATTTCCATCGCTTGTCTTCCAATTTATCCATACGACGCCGAACTTTCTTTTGTATGCGTCGTGAAGCCCTCAGGTCTAGAACAGATTTCGTGCGCCGACACCTTCTTTCCGCCTGTCGGCGTTCCGCACGTAGCCTCTCCAGTTCTGTGTCGAAGTATGTTCTCCTTGCTGACCTTGTGAGCCAGCACATGAATGCTTTCATTGAGTCCGCGATTTCGTCTTATATATTGTGTGAAAGGCCTTTCCGGCATGCGTCATCCATATGCTCCTTAAACCTTGGCCACTCAACTGTACGCAAGACTGTAGAGGAGCATTGCCCAACTCATTGTCTACCAATCTTGAGGTATGTTGGAATATGGTCGCTTCCATGTGTCTCCATGTCAGTAAACCTTTGCACGCTCGAGGCGAAGCCGCGTGACACCAAAGTCAAGTCTAAGCAGCTACTATAGGTTGTGCCTCGCAGAAATGTAGGGCTGCCATCATTCACGCAGCACATATCATGGTCGGCAGCAAAGGAGGCAAGACTCCTGCCTCTGGAATCAATTTTAGTGCTTCCCCATAGCTGGTGATGCGCGTTAAAGTCACCTGTGATAACCCAAGGGCCATTGGTCATTTGCGATATTTTCTTGAGCCTTTTTCTATCAAAGTGACCCGCTGGGGATATGTAGGCTCCAATAAGTGTAAATGACACAGTCTTCTTTTTTACATGCCGGCGGACATATTGGTTGTCGTCATGTGGCTCTACCACGTGAGCGACATACGTAAGATCCGTGCGGATGTAGACGATTACTTTGCTGCATGCTCCGCATGTTGACGAGGTGAAAGGTTCGTAACCAGACAGTTTGAGTGGAGTCGATGTATTTGGTTCGCATATGACCAGTATGGGGAAGCGATTTGTAAAAACGAATTGGCGAAAGTCTGCTATGCGGGTCCTGAGACCTCTGGCATTCCACTGGAAGATCGACGCACCTTTAACTACAGTGCGGAAGGCGACTATCGGTCGAGCCATGGTGCTTAGACGATGCTTGCAAGCACTGGATTTAGTGCATCCAGTATTTGCAGAGCACTTCGAGCTGCAGGTGTTTGTAGCTTGTTCAGGATTATGCGAATTGTATTAATTAGCGACTGCAGCATTACAGTCACTTGCCTGTCCTGGTCGGACAAATCACCGACAGTAGACGCCGAGGGTTGTCCTTCAGAAGTTTGCCGCGATCCTGTTGGTGCTTGCTGTCATTTTGGTAGGGCCGGCCAAGATTCGGCAGATGTCGTCTTCTCAGTGGCCTTGTCCTTCGTGGTCCTCTCCTCATTGGAGGGTCTGGGTGGCAGAGGAGGAGGTGATGTCATAGGAAGTGCCAAGCGCGCCGTAGAGGCAACAGCCTTCCTTGAAGAACGACGGCGACGGGAACGTCGCCTCCTGATCTTATCGGCGGCTTCTCGATGAGTTGAATGATCTCTGACCATTTCTTTCAAGATGGTCATTTCCTTTTTAATATGTGGGCAATCCTTCGATGAAGCCTCATGTGACCCGCTGCAGTTCAAACACTTCATTACAGTGGCGCCACATTTATCTGGGCTCCGCGCAGCGGGGTCATGTTGCCTGGTTTTCACAGACACTGCTCACGTGCCCCAGTTTCATGCATTTGCGGCATTGAAGAGGCTTCGGTATGAAAGGCCGCACAGCATGTCTAAAGTGTCCCAGCTTAACATGCGAGGGTAGACGGCTACCCTTGAATGCAACCTTCACGCAGCGTGAACTGCCTATTCGAATAACATCAACAATGACCTCGTCATTAGCTGGCTTGACAGGAATTGGCAAGTCGTGGTTAAGGATGGCCACGTCGACGTCGTAAATAACGCCAATGACTATATCAGATCCCAGCGCACCTGAATGCCATCAAGGTCGGTTACGCTGCGCAGAGTGGTCAAAGCACCCGCGTGTTGGACATCGACCGCTAGTAGATTTTTGCGGGTGTTCACTCGAATGTCCGATATTTCATTGGGCACCAAGGCTTCCAGTAACATTGATGCAGATTGTCTGTTGAGTAGCTTCATGTTAGCGGCAGGAAGCACGGGCACAAATATGATGGTATTGGCGTCCGGCCTTTGCGTCTGTCTTACTGTTTCCGTACTTGACGATGAAGACGTCCTAGTGTTCCTTCTCTTCGCTTTGCGGCTCTGCACAAGTTGGAAGTCGCCATCGGAAGGGTCGTCACTGCTGAGAGAGTAGACTTGGGTGTCCTCGCTGTCGCTGTCGCTCTGTTGACCGATCCGCTTCCTGGAGGCGGCCGCCGCTGACGCCGCCGTCGCCGGCAGACGTGCAGGGTCGTCCACGTCCATCATGACCGAGCAAGGAGCGAAGACCACCGGATGCACTTAGATTTGCACGGAAATAAACTGGAGCTAGAAAGAACAGCACTGTGTCAAAGGACACTTCGTCGTCGTATCCCTCTAAAAAAAGGATAAGAAAATAAAGGATAAGAAGTGAGTGGTGGTGATTGTGGTAAAATTTATTTAGGTCCGGAAGAATCTTCACCCCATTTTTATAGAGGCAAGACTGCGGGCCGCTGCCGCGTTGGGACGGGAAGGCCAAGCCTCACCGCCGCATCGTGGGCCTTCCGGACAGCCCGGAGTTGATGAATGAATTCGTATCTCTTGAGCAGTCAATAAAATGTTTCCGCCATCAGTACGTGATCCGTGTGGTGCTGTAAAGAGGGGCACTCCCAGAGCATGTGTTTAAAATCGCTAACTCTGCCGCAATCGGGACACAGAGGGAAGACCTCCGTGTACCTACTGATGACGGAGAGTGTGGGATACGAGTTCGTTTGTATTAACCTGAGGGTCACGGCTTGAGGCCTCGTGAGATTTCGATGTATGAGAAGTGAATAAAAAGAAAAAAAAGAAGACAAATTTCGCGACGACACTGGAAAGTCGGGAAGGCTAGGAAAGCACGTCTATGCCAAGCAGAGTGTCGTTGTCGGCACCCAACAGTGCTGAGGCTTAAGCAGTGCGTGCGGATGCGGCTACACCTGTGGAATAGCGTGTGCCCGCGCTTCTGCGTGATTGCGCGAACGCGGTTGTCCCTTAATATTACTTCTCACCTCTCATTTGTATTGCGATATCATGTATGTGGGCACTACAGGCAAATTGCTACCGTCGTCGCCACCGTGATGTTCCGCATAAAATCCAAGTACGATAACATGGTGGCCATGCAGGAGGTGGAAGCGGAAGGGCAGGTTAGTAGATTACTTTCCACCTCTCATTTTTATTGCGATACCATGTATATGGGCACTCCAGGCAAATTTCTACCGTCGTCGCCGCCGTGATGTTCCGCATAAAATCCAAGTACGATAACATGGTGGCCATGCAGGAGGTGCAAGCGAAAGGGCAGGTTAGTGCCCATGTCCACTTCTACTACGTCTGCAGCGACTGAGTGCGGCCGAGTGCGTCCTATCTTGGAGGCTATCTGTGGTAGTTTTGAAGGCTAGCGAACCTGAGATAGGTCAAGGCTTCGTGTGCGCTGTGTTCTCGCGCGGCTAGTTCGCATTGAAACGAGCAGCAGCAATTCGATCGCCGCTGCTGCCGCACTTCGTCACGCCAGCGTTGTGACAGCGAGTGTCCGCGGCCATCAAGTCAGATGTGTTCGTCTTTGCCTGTGTCCGTGTGACCAGGTGCTTGTTACTTCAGTTAGTAAGGGAATGTTTACAGCCAGTTTACGCAGCTCACAAAACAACTACCCTTAATTTTATAGTTGTCGAATAACTTGAATCAATGCTTCACCTTTCGGGGTGAAACTGTGACTTTTTTGGGCAGTTTACTACCACGCACTCCAAGATTCAACAGTAACCCGGTGGTCAACACACAGCGCACAGTCTGTTTCGGCATTGCACCTTTCTTCTCTCCTTGTCCTTGCGTTTTATCACCATGGACAACTACACTTTTGTTGCGCTTTCCAAGATGTTGCTTGGTGGCAGATAGGGCGGCCTCAATCATCACTTCAATGCTTAGAGCGACCTCGATTATCACCTGAGATACCGTTTGCAGATGGTCCTTCCATTCCGTCGTCATTGCATGTTTATCGTTTTCATTTAGCCCACAGAGGGATGGCAGGAACAAATCAAAGGCGCTTCTTCCCCGCGGAACCTCCAACCTTCCGGATGGTTGCGCCGGCACGACAGAGAGTCTCAGCTGCCTGGTCTCGATGCATTCAGAATACGAAAATGTGGGGGCGATGACACTTCAAAAGGATAAATAGGATGAGCGCGTGGCGAAGGGCTTCATACGTCGATAGGAAAGCGAGGCAAAACGTCGTTCCGGCCTCGAACCGCCCTGTGATCGCCGTAGAGGTCGGGGAGCCGGCCCATTGGCGTAAAAGGAAGAAGCGTTGAACTGGTGGGCGTCTTCAGCTCTGGCCTCAAAGGAGTGAAATCGATCGTGCCTTGGGGCTCCGTTAGGTGCAGAAAATGTGCCGTCGAGGAAAGACAAGTGCATACTGGCATAGGGATGGATCAGAGAGGCAGTGGTGGCTATCGAAAAGAAGGGCGACTGCCCTCGTTGATACAAGGGAAGCCTCTTTAGTTCTTAACCTTCCTATTAAATTCATCTGCTTTCTTTTTTTTCTTGCTTTTTCATTTCCTTCTTTCATTATTACTTGTGTTTGGATAGACTATGCGCTTTCATAACATTGGAAGATCGACAGGTTTTTGCGATGGCTCTGCTCTCGTATCCTCCTCCGCAGTCTTCGTATGCTCTTCGGCGTTTTATTTTTTGTTCATCCACTACATATCGGATGCCAAACAGTCTGATGACAAATTGTTCGAAATTCACGCTGACTGGCCGAACACAATCATGTTCTATTGTCACAACTACATTACCAGGGGCGCAGGTGGGGCAGTTAGCCGCGGCGAAACTTATGAGCTGTTAACAAATAGCGTGTCATTTTAGGAACAATTCTCGAGAGATACATCAGGAATTCTACGGGCGGTCTTGCAGGTGCTTATTGACGAGAAGATCCTGTACAGCTATAAGAAAAACATGCATTATTGTTTAGTTTTTGTTGTTAGATCTTCTTGTGCTGAATTACGAGGACAGCTGGCTGCTGTTACGCATTCGGCGGCTCGACGCCGAGGACGGAAGGACGACCTGCCCAATAACAGATGACTCACGCAGCGCCAGGAAAACAATCACCTTGGCTCCTTCAGCGACGCGCTCCCGTTTTCTTTTAGCGCTCTGCTCTTTGGCACCAGTTCCTGCGGCGTGCGTCGGCGTCGTACCCTGTAATAGAGCGAACAAGAACAGCGACAGATGAGAGCGAACGCGGAGCGCTGTGGGCGACGAAAGAAGGCTAGAGCGAAAAGAGCGCGAACAGGAAAGCGGAGGAGGAGGATGCAGAAAGTGGAGGGGAAGGGTATGGCGAAAATGTGAGAAGAAAACACAGTGCCGTGCAAGACGGACTATGGCGAAGGTGGCTGCGAGAGGGCGCCAGAGTAGCGCGCGTCGTTAGGGTGCCTCGATGCGCTCGCTCGCCTCCGCTCCGTTCGCGGAGGGGCGCGCATCGAGGCACTCTACGCGCCGTCTGTACACCAAAGCGCTGCATGAGCGGTTGTCTGTCTGTGGTGGGTGCTGTGAATAGCGCCCACGCGTCAGCCACGCGGCCTCTCGCGATCTCCCGATTAGCGAGGAAGTCGCGCCACTCCTCGCTCCGTTTGGAACGTGCCGCATAAGACAGTGTCCGCGCCAGCCAATATATCGTGAAATGAAAACATGTACAGAGCTGCGCTCAAAGTTCACTAGAGGAAATATCGTAATCGTCGGTGACATTTGTTTGTTCCACTTTACAGAAATGTTTATATTACATAGTAGAGTTCTAGCCATACAGTTATATTAGAGTTCAAAGCATGGGAGACATAAGTAACTTCTTATTGCTTGATATTTTCACATACTTGAATATTTGAATTCCCTATAAGAAAATTTGTATCTGAGGAACAGCCGAAATTCATTTCACATCATTTGCTATCACATGGTCAAATTTGTGACCTTCTTTTAAAAATCTGGAACGGTCTTGTAGTGGAAAAATTGAGTTTACATCCGTGCGCTTTCTCTCAGTACGTTGACAGCATACCGGCTTGTACCACAGGAAGGACATCTGCAACTTGTGCAGCTAAAGGGATGAAGTTGCACGCGTATTTATCTATGTGTTCAGGCTCAATAAAATTGTTCTGAAGGCCATGGTCACCGAAGTATGGGATGAGAACGGGTTCATATGTCTTCATTCGACAACTCACCATGACGTCCTAATCCGGCTTTGTTACGCTTAAGCAAGCCATTCCGACTTAGAAGCTGGGAACTGAAATGTTTAAAAATCTAGTCAGCGGGCAGGAAGGTGGTTAGGGAGAATACCTGGACAATCTGAGGTTCCCATATGACATTTCTGTCGTAAACAATGCTAAAGAAACTGAGAAAAAGTCTTCGATGAACTTAATGAACAAGTTAGAATGGTGTTCTTGTACATTGATTGATTATTTGAACGGTGTGCATGCAGTTTAATTACATGAAGAAGAGTTTACAGCTTGTGGTCACCTTTCCGTGTTGCCGTGGCTTTGCACCCTTCTGAAGCTGTCAAAGCACGCTTTTGAAGGTGTCATCAGCACAACAGAGCCGAAACAGATAAATGGGAATAAGTGTGTGTGAACCAAACTTAAAAGAAAAAAAAAGGGTCAGAGCGCTTTAACCAGAACCGCGCTTAACAGAATCAACAGTGAATATGTTGTTGTGGACTTTTATGGAGCGAACAAGAAGAAATTACTGACCATCAGCCACATCCGAAAACTTGAAATAATTTACTTATGGGTGCCAGCTTGTAACCGACAACTGATGACAAATACTCGAGCGCCGTGCATGCAAGCAAAAGGCGTGCCGCCAGCTATTCTAACAGGCTGTGCGCAACTTCTTACACTTGTTAGCAGTCGACGCCACTGCGTTCTCGCGGTAGACAGTTGTAGTGGCGTGGGCACAAATCTCTTTCGGGAGGGTTCCCACTTGAGCAGGGACGGGGGAATGGTCCAAACATCGAGCAAGGACTTCGCATTCTTCAGCCAATTCTCCTCGCCTTCTTCACACGGGTAAGTGCAAAACCAACCTCACTCATTATGAGCTGAAGGCGCTGAGCCTCACGCATTCGAAAAGTAGCAACAACATAGAAAATGTTAAAAGATTCCGGCAGCTATTTGTTGTTTATGACGTGTAGTGGCTGGCAGTTCTAGCTGTGCAAACATAACTAACGTGCATAGTCAGAAGAGTGTGGGATAACATGTTAGTCGTATGCTTGTTGCATGGAACTTTGAGCGGCACTGCAGACACTTGTTTGTTTTACAAGATGTTGCTGCACGTCACACCGCATGAGAAGGTAGAAATGAGTTCCAAGCTCAAGCTGGCACAATTTTATGCTTGTGTAAGCCACTAAAAACAGTTATTAGCGTTTCTGCAAGCGTGCCTAACTCTAGCACGTCCTCCCATCTCCTTTCTAGAAAATTTGCACACGTTTCTTGCCCAACCGAGTATAACGAGCATCGTAGCACACCCCCGAAAGAAGCACTGGCGTGCCACATGTGTTCAAGAAGCAGGAAACACTGTGTCAGATCAACTAATGCCTGTTTAGCTCTCTTGGTTCCATGACAGGTGACACCATGACAGAGGCACCATGACAGGCGACAGCCGCTGCTGTCACCTGTCATGGGAGGAGCAGGAAGCATAGCGACATGATTCGGGTGACGCGTTTCGTGCCACCGCATGCACAGAAGAAAGTGCGTTCAAGTATCAGCAAGCATGCCACGTACACAAAGAAAGATGGAGCCATGCTGTCGCAAACTGTCGCGAGGAGTAGGGGAGAGACTTCGTACGAAGCGGACACGAAGAATTTGATAAAAACGAATGCAGAAGTGTAACACATAGCAAATATATAAGCACATCGTTACGTATGCATGGGTAGAATATATGATCGTGTGAGCATAAAATCAAATAGAAACACCTGAAGGCATGGGCACGAACAGAAATGCCTACCCGCTTATAACAGAACTTCCATGGCATAAAATGGAAGGCAGGCTGGTCCCTCGGATAACGAACGTTAGTAACAGGCTGCTGCCTGCAACCAGTTTTCTTGAATTGATTGCTGTCGCAGTCCGTGGGAGGCCGCGGTAACATTCTATCTTATGAGCTGCCTCTTCTGGGAGAATACAAATCTTGCCTGAACCGGATGAAAATATATTAAATGCGAAGCATTTCTTGCCGGCGGCTCTGTGCGTCCCTCCCGCGTCCCACACCCCCACAGCGCATACGCGTCCCTTCCCCCTCTCTCTCCTCTCCTACGCTCTCCCTTTCTCTCCTCTAGGAATCCTGTACGGAGCGGCGCCCGCGTCCCACACCCCCACAGCGCATGCGCGTCCTCTCCCCCTCTCTCTCATCTCCTACGCTCCCCCCTTTTTCTCCTCTAGGAATCCTGTACGGACCGGCGCCCGCGTCCCACACCCCCACAGCGGATGCGCGTCCCCTCCCCTTCTCTCTCCTCTCCTACGCTCCCCCCTTTTGTCGCCTCTAGGAACCTGGAGCGGCGCGCACGACAGGTGGTGCGACAGCTGCATACTCCGCTGGGGGCGCCACGGTAGTTCCGCGGTATGAAAATGACGGAGCGCGCGCGCCTCATTCTCTCTCCTGTGCAGCGCCGCGATGAGCGCTCGGGCCGCTGCCGCGAAACCATCTCCCGCTCAAGCTAACCATCTCCCCGCTGCTTCTCATCCACACATGGTTCCCTTTAGCGGGAGATGGAGTAATTTTTTATTAGGCAAACCGTGTAGGAGGTAGGGTTGGTGATATCGATGAACGATTAATCTATTAAAGGTATGCCGCCAAACGATTAATCGTCATCGATGTCCACATTTCATTTATTCCACTTAATCGATTCGACATGTTCGAATAATCATTTTCTAGAGATTGACAGGAGTGGCGCGAAAATTTTGAAATCGTAATGGAATGGCGGTGCACGAGCAGTGATTGTGCAGCTGTGGTAGAGAGATTGTTGACGGTTTTTGCGAGTCCCGAGTGATGCCGAGCCGAGCACTTCCACTCTCTTCCCCTACACGCCACCACGCTGTCCGAAGCCGGAGGCTTGAAATGTCCTCGCAATTCACGATATACTATAGAAACCCCATATGTTAGCTAACATATGGGGCAGAAACCTGGAGGTCAACAAAAATGATTGAGAACAAGTTAATGACCACACAAAGAGCGCTGGAACGAAACATGTTATGTCTAACGTTAACAAACAGGAACAGAGTGGTGTGGATCAGGGAGCAAACGGGGATAGCCGATATTCTAATTGACATTAAGAGAAAAAAAGCCGGCAGATCCCACGCCGTGTGGGAATCGGTGTTATGCGAAGCAGTGTGCGGGAGCCTACCAAGGTAACGAAACGACCATGAGAGCACCAACACGTAGGCGGCTGTTTCATGACCTACATGACACGCATGTCATGAGTTCCTCAGGAGTCCCTTTAGCTAGGCCTAAGAGACCTTAAGGTGAAAGCCTTAGTCGTGCTCATGACAATGACTTCTACCATCATCCTATAGAGTTTCTTTCACTTAGTGCCCACGTCAGAACCCATTTCAGTGGGTTGTGAGCATTAATGTTTTTTCCTGAGTCATTGTAGTTTTTGCTGAGTCATGCTCATGACTATGACTTCTCCCATCACCCTTTAGTGTTTCCTTCACTTAGTACCCCCGTCAGAACCGATTTCAGTGGTTTTTGAATGTTAATTGTTCTCGCTGAGTCATTGTTGTTTTTGGTGAGTCATACTCATGACTATGACTTCCACCATCATCCTTTAGTGTTTCCTTTATTTAATACCCAGGTCCGAACCCATTTCAATGGTTTTTTATTGTTAATCTTTTCTCGCTGAGTCATTGTCATTTTTGCTGAGTCATGCTCATGAATATGACTTTACCACCATCCTTTAATGTTTCCTTCACTTAGTATCCACGTCCGAATTCATTTCAGTGGTTGTTGCGATAATTTTTTTTACTGAGTCATTGTAGTTTTTGCGGAGTCATGGCCATGTCTCTGGCTTCTACCGCCATCCTTAAGTGTTTCTTTCACTTAGTACCCACGTTCAAACTCATTTCAGTGATTTTTGAGTGTTAATCTTTTTTTGCCGAGTTATTGAAATTTTTTATGAGTCATGCTCATGACTGTGACTTCTACCATCATCCTTTAGGGTTTCCTTTCCTTAGTACCCACGTCCGAACCCCTTTCAGTGGTTTTTGAGCGTTAATGTTTCTTCACTGGTTGATTGTCATTTTAGGTGGCTGTTTCATGACCTGCATGACACACACGTCATGACATTCATGTCATGGCCTATCATTTATGTTCGTCATACACTCTTGTCCTACTATGGCAATTTTGGTATATACCAAGTTAACGAAAGGACCATGGGAGCACCAAGACGTAGGTGGTAGATAGATAGATAGATAGATAGATAGATAGATAGATAGATAGATAGATAGATAGATACTGTCAAAGTGACAAATGTTCGCCAAGAAATGCTTCGCATTTAAAAAATGGAGCTGGTCAGGCCATGTAGTGCGTATGATGAGTAACCGGTGGATCATTAGGGTTACAGAATTGATAGCAAGAGAATGGAAGCGCAATCGAGGACGGCAGAAAACTAGGCGTGGTGATGAAGTTAGCACATTTGCAGGTGCAAGTTGGAATCTAGCGCAGGACAGGGGTAACTGGAGATCGCAGGGAGAGGCCTTCATGTGGTGTCTGTCATGTAGTGGACATAAATATAGGCGGCGGCGGCGGCGGCGGCGGCTGCTGCTGCTGCTGCTGCTGCTGCTGCTGCTGCTGCTGCTGTGCTGCGCTGATGCTGCTGCTGCTGCTGCTGCTGCTGCTGCTGCTGTGCTGCTGCTGCTGCTGCTGTGCTGCTGCTGCTGCTGCGGCTGCTGCTGCTGCTGTGCTGCTGCTGGCTGACTGCTGCTGCTGCTGCTGCTGCGGCGCGCTGCTGCTGCTGCTGCTGCGCTGCTGCGCTGCTGCTGCTGCTGCTGCTGCTGCTGCTGTGCTGCTGCTGCTGCTGCTGCTGCTGCTGCTGCTGCTGCTGCTGCTGCTGCTGCTGCTGCTGCTGCTGCTGCTGCTGCTGCTGCTGCTGCTGCTGCTGCTGCTGCTGCTGCTGCTGCTGCTGCTGCTGCTGCTGCTGCTGCTGCTGCTGCTGCTGCTGCTGCTGCTGCTGCTGCTGCTGCTGCTGCTGCTGCTGCTGCTGCTGCTGCTGCTGCTGCTGCTGCTGCTGCTGCTGCTGCTGCTGCTGCTGCTGCTGCTGCTGCTGCTGCTGCTGCTGCTGCTGCTGCTGCTGCTGCTGCTGCTGCTGCTGCTGCTGCTGCTGCTGCTGCTGCTGCTGCTGCTGCTGCTGCTGCTGCTGCTGCTGCTGCTGCTGCTGCTGCTGCTGCTGCTGCTGCTGCTGCTGCTGCTGCTGCTGCTGCTGCTGCTGCTGCTGCTGCTGCTGCTGCTGCTGCTGCTGCTGCTGCTGCTGCTGCTGCTGGTTTGGAACATGTATTTGACATAGCGATCTAGTTCATGTCGATTCCAGCAAATCTATAGCTTTCGTGAGTCTATTCTCACATGGTGGTTGTGTGGCCATTCAAAGAAGGTGTCGGTTTCACCCAAAGAACCCAGCCAATTTACATTCCAACACTCTGTAAGAAAGAGCATGGGGGTTAACATCCTAAACCGCTAATTTTCTTTTCCTGTGTGCATATTGCCATTTCTCGATATTTTAGTTCGGCTTCACCTTTCATTACTGCCATTTTTCACCTTTCTTGTATAATTGTACAGTACAGGGGTTCACTAGTGTCATGTACCTCGTTAAATTGTGCTCTAAGTGCTATTTTATTACATATGTTGTTTACCTTTTCATAGGCCACTAATGCCAATGCCAACTCTATTTAGTCTATAACAAATTAAATATTATTCTTTATCCCGCTTTATACACTTGTATTTCTAACTTGGTTCCACCTCTCAAGCATTAAAATAGGTCCCTCCAAAAGTAGATAACTGTGTTTAAGCCTTTCTAATGTGGCCGGTAAATTTTTGGTTGATCAATTAATCAATGAGAAACCCTGCATCGAAAGCGAATAATCGATTAAATGCTAAAACAATGAATAATTAATCGTTAATCGAATAAAAAGTTTACAGGTCATCTCTAGTTGGAGAAAGAGGCGGCCCTACAGTATTGTTTTGCCGTGTCGTAGGAGGGACCAGCTCTCTTCCTAACACCTTTCTTCTCGTCAGCTGCTCGCCAAGGCCGAGTGACGAGCGCGTGCATGTTGAAAAAACGTTTTTGTTTTCACAAGTAGTGCATGGTACGGTAAAAGGAAGTTAGTGAGGCAAAGTAGTTTAAACATTAAATGAAAGAAAGGGCGGGTACCGAATTTCCAACCGCTGTGTTACAACGCGCAGACACACAAGTATACGAGCATCGACTAGACCGGCCGCTCTGCCGGGTTTCAGAATACGCTGTGATGTAGCCACTTCGATTACTTCGAACAGTTTAAATGAACATCAAAATATTGAGTCAGAGTGATATCTTGAACAAAAAGCCAAATAAAGGCCTGAAAGGGTCGACAACCTAACATGGCAACATGCAACTGCTGTTAGACATTCTAGTTGATTGCAATGTTTTTTATTGCTTTTCCCCCTGCAATATAGAAACCGACCACAAAAAAGGGCGCCTAATTTTATTGCCCAGTTTCTGTTGCGCTGCTATTTTGAACTATGAATGCAACTGCGTGGACGTATAGTGGTAATGGTGCGTATCGACCTATACTGGCACGTATCAGTTGCCGCCAACTGCTACTTAGTGAAACTTAGTGAAAAAGTTTATTGCTTCATTGGTGGTACATATATGCAGTAGAAGTTATACAGAAAGAGGTCCCACAGTGAGAAATTGCAGCGGGACCTCGTCTTCTTAAAGACATATTATTATATAATATAAAAAGGCGTCAATTGCGCTTATGAACAAAGAACGGATTACACAATTTCTACAGTGTTAAAGTAACACAACCTATGGCAACACATCACAACATAAAAATTGTACATAATAGGCAACATAAAAAATGCCTCAAAGAAGATATGCAGTTTACGAGGTAGTAATATAAGCTCTCAGTGAACGTTGGTATGACGATAATGTAGGTGAGGATTTCACGTGAGCAGGTAAGTTATTCCACAATTCCACACTAGCAAAACCAACAGTTAGTTGGCCATAGTTGCGGCGTGATTTTGGGAGTAAAAGGTGATTTTGTAAAGAGAACCTGGTAGTGTTAGGATTAGCAAGACTATTCCTGCCAATGATATAATGTAATTGTGGGTTTTTAAGTAGGCGGTAAATAACGATGATATATGGTTGTACCAGATAATTTTATTTATGTGAGGAGAGTTAACTAAGTGAACATGGGGGTAACATGAGCGTTATATGGAGCCGAAGCAATGATACGGACAGCGTTATTTTGGATGTGCTGCAAGGGAGCTATACGACAGCGATATGTGAGACCCCAAGAACTGGTACAGTAATTTAAATGGCTTTAAACAAAGGCACAATAAAATGTCAGGAGAGTGTGCTTTTGAAAGTAGTGTTTGGCCTTTAAAATCACCCTGATACCATAGGCGGCTATCTTTTTTATGAAGCTGACATGCAAATTAAACTTTAGAGAGGAGTCTAATAGAACACCTAAAAATGAGCACTCATTAGATGGTAATGTTGGGTCAGAAGCTATGTACAATGGTGGAAGGTTAGCGCGTACAGTACATAGATGAGTACATGTAATCATACAGTACATGTATGATTCCGTCTTTTTCATTCTTTATCAGCGCTGTATATAGTTTTTCTGGCTTCATACTCCCTGTTCTTAATTCGCTGATGTATACTGCCCACTGGATCTCGGTATGGCATCTTGGTCAACGAAGTTAGAGTCGTCTGTTTTACTGTGGCTGGATGCGGTTCGAAATGGAATATTCCCTGGTGACAAGCAAACTGCCATGGTTTGCAAGGAGTAGTGTGCGCGGACTATCAAAGGTTCTTCAATACCGTGAAATGGAGGCCTTTATCACGAGTCAGCGCTACACTTCCTGCATATGGTCTGTAAGCTCTTTACGCGTCTTTGAAAGTTGTTGCAGAATGGAATTTGCTGTTCTTGACAATGCCATTACGTTCGTCTCTCGGTCGCTTTTCTTCTTTTCTCTGTTTCTTACGCTTAAGTACATTACATCACGACTTGCACAGCACCTAAACCACATTACATATTGAAAGCTCTTACATCCGCTTATGGCGCAACACCACAAAAACGGACAGGAAGGACGCAGCACATGTACTAAAATACAGCGAATGTTTTATTGAAAACGCACACAACACACATAAACACGCAGTTTCACGCTATAAACATACAAATATGTCAGCCCAAGAAGTGCGAGCCACGAGCGCTTTCTCAGCGTTCCATCACCGTTAGTCCTGAAAGAACCCCATCACTTCGCGGCGTGCATAAAGGGAAGGCCCGAAGCGCTACACTGTCTCGCAGAAGTTTTTTTTTTTTTTTTTTTTTTTTTGGGGGGGGGGGGGGGTTGAATCTCACGTCAAGACATTCCCTACGCTTCGCTTTGTCATCTTTTTTTTTCTCTTGGTTTAATTTTTTCGTATCTTGGTTTTGTGTGCTTTGGGAAACAACCGTTACGTCACGGCAGAGAATGAGATCACAGCTTCAATGAGTGAAAGTGCTGTCAAGAATCTCGCCTTTCCGAGGAGCTGTCCGGGTCAAACAAAGCCTCTTGCAAAGCTCTGCTTTATCTAGGCCCTGGAGGTCGAAGAAGTTTTCGAAAAAATTATACTGGCCCTTGCTTTCCCACGTCTTTGTTCATTTGTGAGACATATTTCTTAAATCTGCAGCGATGAAACCCAGGTTCTTATTTATGGATTGGTTTCAGCCTATGTCCTTTACACGTTTTTTGGCTTTCGTTCAGGTATTCACTGCAAATAGAATATCGTCTGCCAGATCCTGGCTCATATCTTCATCGATCTTAACAAGTATAGACGACGCTCCCAAAAGTAAATTTGTTTGCTCCCTACTTCCGCCAACTTGTTATGGCACTGAAGTGAGATGCACTGACAGCTATGAGAGAGAAGAAGTGTGAACAAGGGACTGAGTTTCCTGCAATGCTGCCTACTCTTTTGAGTCTAAACAGGTCTGCTAGTGCACTTAGTGGCTTACGTCGGCCTTGATACTGGCTTGGCGCGTTTCACGAAGCCGAATAGAGTGCGTCACGTGCACGTTTCGCTGAGCAGATGAAAAGTTACGAGGCCTGCAGTGGATTTGATGAAGTGCACAGAAGTTTCCTGTCCGGCTTTCCAGGTTCTTCCGTAGTGCTGTACTGAGGCCATTTTTAAATTTTGTGAAGGGCCGGGGGAGTCTCCTCTTGTGCAAGGCAAAATCTCCTTGACGTCGCGCCCAACGAGAGCGAAGCGTACAAAAATGCTTCTACAGGAACGTGATGATGCAATTTGAGGCGAGTGCTCTCTGCCTGTTCGGCTTAGCGAGATGTCATTTGTGAAGTCGCGCATGCTGTGCAAGAGAGCAAGTACAAAGTGTGCGGGGGTATGGAGAAGGAGGGTCGGTCTTTGAGAGCGCGCTGTTGGCTCGCGTCAATCTCCTTGTCTCACTTAGTGGTGAGACAAGCCCCAACATATGCCTGCAAATTTTCTATATTCATCACACCACTGACATAACTATCTACCGCCCTCGACTGCGCTTCCTTTCTTTTTGAATTCTGTAAAATCCATTTCACATGCTGCGACTGTAGCGAAAAAAAATATTGGTGCAGTCTAAATCATTGCAATGCGATTTTTAAGGGGCTCATATTACACAATTTAAATTTCAACAATGAGGCTGGTGCGTCGCCCAGAGTTGCTTGCTGCCAGGCTTTGTGGCATGTGTCGCATAATGTTTCAAATATAATGAAAAAAAAAAACAGCAGATCTACATTCAGCGAAGCTTTTTGTGAGTGTATAAACGGTCGAAACACGAGTTTGTGTTTTTCTGGTTCTTTCGTTTTCTGGTGGTGGTGCAAGGAACCCAGCAGCGGTTGGCGTATTGTGACTGACACAACAACCACGGTCACGAAGACCCGGCGAGGTTCGAAAAGAAAAACTTCGCTTTTAAAAAACCTGTGTGTTATGATATTATCGACGTGTCATTAATAGGAGCAAAGTATAGGAGCGCTTTGTAATTTAAACACGCTTTAAAGTTAAGATTTGTATTGGAGTCCGCAACAGCAGTTCCTCAATTTCAGTGCGAGAAGAAATAGCGGTCGTTCGCAGCAGGTCGTTCAGCGCTGTGTGTTGTCACTATGCCTCCTATGTTCATGTCATTCTGCCGGAGCTACAACAAATTACAAGATGACATATTAACAAGTCCATATACCTACTCTCATCGCATATGCGATTAAGGTAGCTAAATTTGTGTTGTAAATCTTAGCGCTAACCTGATTCGTCTATCGCGGCGCGTGTGCTGTAATTATGTATAAAGTCCTCTCTGAATATTTCAAAAGACGTACAAGCCGACATCAAATTTTTTAGGAGCTGCAGTCATTTCTGTACGTAGAATCACATGATTCTAACATCCCTGGGCGTCATCTACTATATCGTCCAATGTCTCATGCAGTTAGTAGGATCTGTACAAAGAAGACTAAATCAATATGCTGCAGAACGCAGTGCAGCAGCGTACATAGCCTCATGGCAAACATCAAATACGTTGTTAGGACTACACTGGTTGTTCAATACGAAAAGACATTTAGAATTTTTGATTCGTTGAGGCAAGCGTAAAGTGGGAAGCTATCGGAACTATCGACCAATCTCGTTGAAATGCGTCTGCTTCTACCTCCTTCAAGACATTATCTTAAATATGCACCGAACACCTCATACTACCAAAAACCCATGAAACTGGAGCGAATATTATGGTTCATTCACTGTTATATAAAGCAAGCATCCAAACCAACTTATCTATTCATGCATTTGACCTGTATTAGACCAATCTTAAAGGATGTTAATGAAATCCATTTCAAACTAGATTATGAAACGAAGATAAAAAAGTGCAAGGAAAACATCACGTTACAATCTAATCTGGTATTCCTGAACAGATGGTATTAACAAAATTTTATGTCTGCTTGAATTACCTGCATTAACCCAATATTCAACACAGGGGAGACTGATTCCTTATCTTGCTGTTGAAAAACTGCTTGAATGTCAATAGCATACAACATATTGTCCGGTGGGCAAGCGTTAAGCATCGACAGTATCTAATGAGCTTTCTTCATAAATAACAATGAAATAGTAATGTTTACCTTTGCAAGTTTCGGAATCGAAACATTGTGAAATGTTTAAGAGACCTCAGTAAAGCTTTTAAGTTATAGACAATAAAAGTGTGCCCAAGGATGACGTATGCTTCAGGTTCTTGTTCTAGCTGTGTACGATATGGAAGACGGAAGGAGTAATCAGAATGTCTCGCGGAACTCGTGGTCGCCGTGAAGCGCCAGCTTGACCCGGTATTCCGCAAGCTTAGCAGATCGTTCAGTTGTCTGCATTGCGCGAAAGACTTGCGTTCTAAGTGTGGGCCTCAAAAAACGCGGCGTCGCTGGCGTCAAATTGGTAGTTGAGGGGTCAATACTGGCAGAGGACGTGGCTTCATGATGTCATTGGCATACGTCAGAGGCACGGCGACAGGATTCGGCAGAGAGGCAGACGGCACCGCATCGGCTGGCAGGCACACGGCAGCACCTTGGTGATCCGCTCCTCTTTCTCCTGTCAGATGGACCTGGTTAGATATTGCGCAGGCGCTTGCGTGGCTGGGAAAAACGAAAGCTGTCGAGCAACCTCCTCACGCAGAAGTTCTTTGATCTGTGACTGGAACAACAGTGTGGTCGCCGCCGATGGTCAACGCGGCGACTGCTGACGTCTGCCGCCAAGATAAGACGCGTTGCTTACGTAGTTCGCCGAAGCTGTCGCACAAGGTGATGAGTTAAGACACGGTGCGCAGGTCTTTAGTCAGCAACATCTGAAAGGAGTCGTCGTCTATGTCTTTCAGGATGTGCTTGATCCTGTCTTGCTTAACCATGAAAGGATTCACGCGCTTGCACAAGTCAATTATGTCTTCCATATAGCTCGTGAACATCTCGCCCTGCAGCTGCAAACGCCCACGTAGACGCTGTTCAGCGCGAAGCTTGCGGATTGCGGGGAGATCGAACACTTCCGCAAAGCTCGTCTAGAAAGTAGTCCAAGTGGTGAAGTCAGATTCAGGGTTACGTAACCAGTGGTTTGCAACATCTGCGCATTACCATCGATTGTTATCATGAGACGAGTTCTACCAGAATTTTATTTTTTATAAATTTTGTTCTCGTGATCAGGGTCCTCTGTGAATAATTGGTATAGGAAAACGCACTCTCACACGCATTCTGGAGTTTGATTTTCACTCACCAATTCTCGTTCTATTCGCAACCTTTGCCGTCGATAGTTAGTGCGTGGCTTTGATCTGAACCATTTACTGTCGGCGCGAGTGTGGCGTTTACGGTGTTTCTGACTGAAATTTGCAAACATGAAAATAAATACGTTGCCTTCGTAACACCTAATTTATATAGTAGTAGGCAGTAATACGTAGTAAGCAATCTTGCTATATTCGCGTGCTTCTTTCACGTTCGGAAAAACACTTTTATGTGGCATGTATTGAGCAAGTAGTAGCAGTAGTGTATAAATAAAGTGACGATAAAATCACTACTACTACTACTTGCTCAATACGTTCCACATAAAAGTGTTTTTCCGAGCGTGAAAGAAGCACGCGAATACAGCAAGATTGCCTACTACGTACTACTGCCTACTACTATACAAATTAGGGGTTACGAAGGCAACGTATTTATTTTCATGTTTGCAAATTTCAGTCACAAACACCGTAAACGCAACACTCGCGCCGACAGTAAATGGTTCAGATCAAGGCCACTCACTAACTATCGACGGCAAAGGTTGCGAATAGAACGAGAATTGGTGAGTGAAAATCAAGCTCCAGAATGCGTGTGAGATTGCATTTTCCGATACCAATTATTCACAGAGGACCCTGATCATGTATTGAGCAACAGAAAGTTGCATAGGGAGCTTTAGGTGCGAAGCACTTTATGCGCTCGGGATGTCGCCGTCTCTCGTCCTCGTGGTCAGCAAGCGGCTCGCGCTCGCGCTCGCACGCGCTCGGCATGAGCTAACGCCCCTGGAAAAATAGGCACGAGCACACGCCAAGCGCTCCCGCGTTCGCCGTCGTCGTCCTCGTCTTCCAGAGCTGGCTGTGTTGCCGCTCATCATTCCAGCGTTGAATTTTACTTCTCTTCTGTCGTCGTGATGGGGAGGCCGCGTTTTCTGGGTTATGAGGACGTTGCGTAACTTTGTAACCTCGTCCCACTTCTTCGCGTTCTCCATTTCAAATGACGACAGCTAATCCTCTACGTCATGGTCATCGGCGCCGCTAAAGAAAGCGGGATCGCGCTGGCGCAGCACGCTTGACAAGATGACCGATGAAAATTGGGCTGCGCCTTGCTGGGTGGCGTCATCAGGCATTCTCGGAGTGGTGGTGGGCAACATCTGGCTTCGGAGCTCCAGCTTTGAAGGAGTACCCCGCACCTCCACCCCTTTGATAAGGGGATTTATTGAGGCAAGCGGTCTGCGAAATATCTGTGCAGTAACAAGAGAACAGCGATATCTGCGCCAACAGCTCGAGCCCTTCATCGATGATAGCGCACATCTACTGCTTGCTCCTGGTTCTTTTTTCTCATTACACTAAGTACAAGTACAGACTGAACACACTTGAATGGTTGAATGGTCGGCTGCAGAATACGACTGCGTCCGTAGCTGCTTACTCGAGGTCGCTTCTAGGTTCCACGCGGGTTTCTCTATAGCCCGTGGACCCCGCAAAAGACATGATTATACATGGTCTCATTGCATGCATCTGTTGCCAGCCTGTCGTCGTCATGCCATCGTGATCGTGCCATCATCTTCACACCAGCTTCGTCATCCGACTTTCGTCATGCCGTCGTCATCATGTCCACGTCGTCGGACAGGTTTCGTGATACAGTCATAGCTACGCCATTGTCATCATTTGTGGCCCCATCGATATCATTCCTTATTCGTCATTCCATTGTCACTGCATCGGCTTCATGCAGTCATCGTCCTGCCGGCATGCTCATGCGTCACCTTGGCAAGCGAATGCCAAAGCAAAGTGGGACGATGTCGTAGTATATGCCATATAGCCGAAACAACGAAAGTCTTAGGATTACAACTACACCTGTTAAATAGACGTAACTTCGGGAACTTGGTCTACCGCTACATTGCTCGAATGCTTTTCGTATTACCATCGATTGTAATCATGAGATGGATTCTGACGTAACCTTATTTTCTAACAATTTTCTTTTCATGGTCAGGATCCTCTGTGAATAATTGGCGTAGGAAAACGCACTCTTACATTTATTCCAGAGTTTGATTGTCACTCACCAATTCTCGTTTCATTCGCAATCGTTGCCGTCCATAGTTAGTGCGTGGCTTTGATCTGAACCATTTATTGTTGGCGCGAGTGTGGCGTTTACAGTGTTTAAGACTCAAAGTTGCAAACACTGAAACGAATGAGTTGCCTTCGTAACACCTAATTTGTGTATAGCAGGCAGTAGTACGTAGTAGGCAATTTTACGTGTATTCGCGTGCTTCTTTCACGCTCGATAAAACACTTTTATGTGGCATGTATTGAGCAACAGAAAGCTGCATAGGGAGTATTAGGAGCGAAGCACGTTATGCGCTCAGCCTGTCGGCGTCTCTTGTCGTCGTCATCATGGTAAAGCAAGCGGCTCGTGCTCGTGCTCGTCGTCTTCATCATCTTCCACAGCTGGCTGCGTTGCCGCTCATCATTCCAGCGTAGAATTTCACTTCTCTTCTGTCGATGCAATGGGGAGCCCGCGTTTATGGAATTATGAGCCATTTCTTAAGGCAGTATGAGCCCATTTGCGGTGCATCACTGCATGCTTCGCACTTCGCCAGATTTCACGTAAGTGGACCTGCACTTCGCTCAATGGGTCATTTGACACTTACGAATAAAATTTAATTCATCGCTCAAACCGAGTCTACGACTTGTGCTAACTGTAATAATTGTAGTGAAGAAGAGGGACGATGCAGTGTGGCAATCTTACCAGCGCTGTCTAGTGGGTCAGTCTCTCCAGCGCATCGCTCGGACTACGCCGCTCGCGCTCGCGGTTCCCCTAACTGATCGAACGGTCAGCCCTAACGCTTGCGTGCATGCAATAAACGCCTTTGCAAGTGGTGGAGAGTGCTACGCTCGAACGCATCCTGGAGCTTCGATCCCGTGCCCTCTCTTCAACCATGTCTCAGGACGCATCTCAGCCGACGACCCAGCAAACGCCTCCTACACCCTCCGGCGTGTGCTCTGGTCTACCTCGCCACAAGTATTCTCCTGTTTTCAGCGGCACAGACGACAACGACGTGGAGGACTGGCTGTCCACGTACGAGCGAGTAAGCGCCGTCAATAAATGGGACGATGCCGCGAAACTAAGCAACGAGCTCTTTTACCTCGCCGGCGTGGCAAGCCTCTGGTACAACAACCACGAGACGGAAATTCCGACATGGTGCGCGTTCAGGACCTCGTTAATAGCTGTTGCGCGCAAGGTGCGAGCAGAATCCCACTTGCGCGAACGAGCCCAACAGCCAGGAGAGTCCTTCACTAGCTATATCGAAGATATCCTGGACTTGTGTAAGCTCGTGGACGCTACGATGTCGGAATCAGACAGAATCAGAAACGTTATGAAGGGAATCGAGGACGCCGCTTTCAACATGCTGCTCGCCAAGAATGTACAATCCGTCACGGAGATTGTTACATTATGGGAAAGTTACGAGGAGCTACGCAGGCAGCGCTCATTGACTCGCCGGTCTTCGTCACGCGACGAACACATCGCTGGCCCGGCTACCACCTTCGACCAGACCGCTCTGCTTGCGGAAATGAAGGCATTCATTCGGGAGGAAGTAGCGCGCCAACTTTCCTTGGTACCCTTCGCTCAGCCGCCGCATGCACCACAGCCCGCTTCGACTATCGTTACCTCCGCTCCGCCGCGCCATCGAGCAAGAAATCGCCGACGTATTAATTGCCCAACCAACGCCACCACGTTCCTCCGCCTTTGCCACTGAACTATACCGATGTCGTGGCTCCACCCCAACTGTCTCTGGCACCAGCACCGCTCAGCTACGCTGAAGTCATCGCGAGGCCCCACCCACTATCTGCGCCTGTGCCCCTCACTTACGCCGACGTCGTGGCTCGGCCACCAGTGCAGCCCGCTATACAGTGATATCACCAGCCACTCCATACAGGGCGTGCTCCGACGTTGGCGGGACCAGCCACAGCGAGCCGGTGGCGTACGTCTGACAACCGGCCTATATGCTTTGCCTGCGGCTACGCCGGTCACGTGGCTCGTTTCTGTAATCGTGTGCAGCCGCCCAGCGTCGCATCATCCATGCCAAACCGTTGACCCCGTCCATCTTACGACCCACCTTCCGGTGTGTCACCGACATACCGCCCGCCGCCGAACACCCGCCGTTCCCCATCTCCACGCCGGCGTTCGTTATCGCCGATGCGGCCTCGTGCCGCCCCTCGGGATGAGGAAAACTAACAGTCGCAGTCCAAGAGGCAAGGGCTGCGTCAACGTCGAAGTGCACAAGTCCTCATTGCAGCCCTTCCAATGTGATAGACGTGTTTGTCGACGGTGTCCGCGCGTCTGCACTCGTGAACACAGGAGCAGCCGTATGTGTTATGGACGCTACACTTTGCCGCTTACTTCGGAAAGTCACGACGCCCCTGTCCGGACTATCCCTTCACACAGCCAGTGCTCAGCATGTTCGACCCTTGGCGTCTTGCACTGCTCGTGTAGAAATTCAGGACGTTGTCTACGCCATAGAATTCTTGATCCTTTCCTCCTGCTCTCACGATGTCATCCTCGGCTAGGATTTTCTCTCGTGCCACAATGCGGTTATCGATTTCGCACGGGCCGAAATAGAACTATCGCCGCTGTTCGATTTGACGCCCACTGACGCTCCCCCGCTTTCCAGGAAACTGATCGTCGAAGCCGACACTCAGGTTGCTCCCAACGCCTCAATGATCGTGTCCATGCATTGCAGTGGCCTGTCGGACGCCATTGCATTACTTTCGCCGTCTGGCCATTTCCTCGCACGGAAGGGCCTGTTGCTATCGTTTGCGACCGAGGACATCAACAAGAGCACTAGCACAATTTTCGTTTGTAACCCGTGCCCATACCCTGTCATGATGCTCCGAGGAGAATGTGTTGGTACCGTGGATGCCATCGACGACGTGCAATTTATCGACGTGCCCGACTACCGGAATTGCGCCACCTACCACACACTCAGTGCTGTTTCTACATCTGACGCATTGCCCAGAGATGTATTTGGTTCTTCCATAGCTGGAACCCTTACAGCGGCCCAGCGTTCCCAGCTGCTGTCCCTCTTGGAAGAATTTCGTTCGTCTTTCGACGTGGGGCAAGCTTCCTTGGGTCGGACTTCAACTGTAACGCACCACATCGGCACTGGCTCTCACCCACCATTGTGACAACGCCCGTGTCGCGTTTCTGCCAGCGAACGTCGTGTGATTAACGAGCAAGTCGACGACATGCTTCGGCGCGAGGTAATTCGATCCTCGAAAAGTCCATGGGCTTCTACTGTCGTACTTGTTACAAAGAAGGACGGCTCCGTAAGGTTTTGCGTCGATTATCGCCGGCTGAACAAGATCACTCGCAAGGACGTCTATCCCCTGCCACGCATAGACGACGCAATTAACTGCCTGCAAGGAGCCGAGTTCTTTTCATCTCTGGATTTGCGCTCCGGGTATTGGCAAGTGCCTATGGATGAAGTCGATCGACCGAAAACAGCCTTTATCACGCCCGACGGCTTGTACGAGTTTAACGTCATGCCTTTTGGACTCTGTAATGCGCCCGCGACATTCGAGCGCATGATGCGGCGAGGCTTAAAGTGGCACACATGTTTGTGCTATCTTGACAACATTCTAGTTTTCGCGCCCGATTTCCCCACGCACCTCGAACGCCTCCGGCGTGTTTTGACGTGTTCATCGAACGCCAGCCTACAATTAAACATAAAGAAGTGCCAATTTGCTTCACGGCAACTCACGATACTTGGCTATGTCGTATCCAAGGACGGAATTCTCCCCGACCCCGACAAACTTCGCGCCGTTGCCTAATTCTCCAAGCCAATATCCATCAAAGAATTGCGCAGTTTTATCGGTCTATGCTCATACTTTAGACGCTTCATTCGGAATTTCGCCGCCATCACATCGCCCCTGACGAAGCTCCTAGGGAGCAACGGGCTCCTCACCTCGTGGTCATCGGAGTGCGGCGAGGCGTTCAGGAGCCTTCGTCGTTTGCTGACTTCCCCCCCAATTTTGCGCCACTACGACCCCACGGCCCCTACCGAGGTCCACACAGATGCCAGCGGTGTTGGCCTTGTCGCTGTCCTCGCGCAACGCAAGCAAGGGTTCCCTGAGTATGTCGTCGCTTATGCCAGCCGAACGCTTACGAAATCCGAGAACAATTACACCGTGACAGAAAAAGAATGTCTCGCGATCATCTGGGCTCTTACTAAGTTCCGGCCATATTTGTATGGCTGCCCATTTGATGTCATCACGGACCACCACGCACTATGTTAGCTGGCGTCATTGAAAGATCCGTCGGGTCGTCTTGCACGTTGGGCACTTCGCCTGCAAGACTACGACATCCGCGTACTCTACCGCAGTAGACGACAGCACTCGGACGCCGATGCCCTCTCGCGCTATCCCTTGGCTGACAACAATATATCTCAGTTGACTGTGTCTTCCATCGACCTTCGCACCATCGCTTCCGAGCAGTGCAAGGACCCCTGGATTGCGTCGCTTATAGGCTGGCTCTCTGATCCATCGAACATGTCAACAAACCGCGCGTTGCGCCGTCAAGCTCACCATTTCGCCATTCGCGACGACCTGCTTCACCGGCGCAATTACAGCTCCGACGCCGCCAGTGGTTGTTAGTAGTGCCTCGCAGCCTGCATTCCGAAATATGCGCAGCTTTCCATGCCGATACCCAGTGTGCCCACTCTGGCGTTTTCAAGACTTACCAGCGCCTTCAACAGCGGTACTACTGGCGAGGGATGTATAGCTACGTTCAAAAGTTCGTACGCTCGTGTCCTGATTGCCAGCGCCGGAAATCTTCACCTCGCCTCTCTCCAGCTGGGCTGCAACCGTTACCTTGCCCCACCCGGCCTTTTGGGCGCGTCGGTATAGATTTGTACGGGCCCCTTCCCATGACATCGGCTGGAAACCGCTGGGCCATTGTGGCGGTTGACCACCTTACGCGATACGCTGAAACCGTGGCGCTTCCGGCAGCTACAGCGCGTGACGTCGCCTCCTTCCTGCTTCATCGATTCATCCTACGTCATGGGCCACCCCAGGAGCTGCTCAGTGACCGCGGACGTGTCTTCCTCTCCAAAGTAGTTGAAGCTATTCTCAAAGAGTGCCACGTTGTTTATCGCACAACAACGGCGTACCATCCTCAAACCAATAGACTCACGGAACGGTTCAACCGTACACTCGGCGACATGCTCTCAATGTACATCTCCTCCGACCACACGAACTGGGACGCCATTCTGCCCTTCGTCACCTACGCGTACAATACCGCTACACAGAGTACTACTGGTTTTTCGCCATATTTCTTATTGTACGGCCGGCATCCTTCGCACACCATCGACACAATGCTACCATACCGTCCCAACGCATCGGAATGTGCGCCCATTTCTGATACGGTGAGACATGCCGAAGAGTGCCGCGACCTCGCCCGGGCCTTTACCTCCAATGACCAAGAGCACCAGAAGAACACTCGCGGTGACACCACCTCTGCGCCCACCTTTCTTCCTGGAGCGCTTGTGTGGCCCTCAGTTCCTGCCGTTGCACCTGGCCTGTCTTCCAAGTTAATGCCTAAGTATAAAGGTCCCTACCGCATCGTCAAGCGTGCATCACCCGTCAACTATGTGATTGAGCCCGTTGAACCATCTTCCGACACGCACCGTCGCGGACGCGACATTGTCAACGTCGAGCGCCTCAAGCCGTATTATGATCCCCTAATAGTGACGAACTGTTAGGCCGCCGGACGGCTCCCTTGTTCGTCCCCGGGATAATTGTATTGAAGAAGAGGGACGATTCAGTGTGGCATCCTTACCAGCGCTGTATAGTGGGTCAGTCTCTCCAGCGCATCGCTCGGACTATGCCGCTCGCGCTCGCAGTTCCCTGAACTGATCAACGGTCAGCCCTAACGCTTGCGTGCAATAAACGCCTTTACATAACTAATAAAAACAAAAACAGTAAGAAAGGCGTTCATAATGGCCAAATTGCTGAGGTACTTAATGAAAAAATCATCAAGCTTGTCCTAAAAAAATTTGAGGATGCTTAAGCTTCGCCATTAAGGGCGGAACGCGATAGCGTTATCGGGCCCCATTCGCATCGCATTTTTCTTTTAGTGGGCTTCACTGCAACACACAACGCAGGAAAGCCAGCTTACAAAAACCAAGCTTACACCTATCCCCTTAAAGTCGGCTTCACTTTTAAACAGAAATGCATTGCTGGGAAGACGTTTTTGCTGGGGCAATATAAGTTGTCTTATACTAAAATGTGAAGACCCTAGGGCGTTTTTTTTTTGTTATTTTAATAATTGTTTGCGGTTACCCCAACGAGCGCGCGTGTCGAAAACGCATTAGGCAGGCCAAGTTCCAATTTGACCTGCCGAGGATGCGAGCGCCATCTGGATATGATTTTCGCAAGTAATCTACCCGAGCGCGCCGCTGTTGTTATGGTAGAAATGTGGAAAGGGGGTTTGTGCTTGAGTTTCCTCGTATCAGAATTATGTTTTCTCCTACGTTAAAATTACAATCCGACGCCACCATGTCTACAGGTTGTGGTTAGGTCTTATTTTACCATTTTTCTGACGGATTTCATTGTGAGAAATTCAAATTTTGTTCACTAATGCCTTGCGCTACGCGGAAGCTCTGCGCGGTCGGGTTGTTCGAGATGATTTTCTCTTTCACTAACACCTTGCGCCACGCGGAGGGGCTGCGCGGTTGGGGTGGTTGGAGATGATTTTCGCAGCCACGGACGGGACACTTACGCTGACACCGACGCCGGCGCCGACGCCGGATTTTCTGCGACCCGGGGCCCTTAACGCTGTGGCGTTAATAATCTGAGTGTCTCCAAGCAATATCAAGCAGCATTACCTTGGTTCTGTCAAGCTACATGACATTTATGTATTTTTCAAATCTTGGTGCATGATAGTTGGGACACCCTGTATAAAGACTCGCGCTGTAGCAATAACAGAATACATCACCTGTGAAAAGTATTCCTGCTTTCAAGCTAATGGCCATCTGCAACCAGCTTATTTACTACCATGACAAGAACCCTGTTCCAGATTACAGAGTATGACTGCTCGCTGAAATGAAAGTCACATGGTGAATAGCTACGATCTACGATAAATACATACAATAGATACGTATTGCTAAGAATTTCAATTTCATCTCAACAGTGCTTAGCTGTGAGACACCCTGATAAACATATTGACAACGGATTAATAATAACACTATGTAACATTGCACGTAGACTCTTCATTAACCTGCCTTCCTAATGGTGGTTCTCCCTGTACATAACCAAGCTTAGGCAGAAAGAAGTTGAGAAAAAAATTGCATTTCTTGCGGGATCGCATTGCTCCTCTTTGTCCAGCCATTCAAAACTTCCTCGCCAATACCCTACCACTTTTATGTTTCGCTCCGAGACAACTTATTATTCCATTTACGGGGTTTCCTTGACAACATCTCTGTACAATCTCGCTCTCTCATTAGCCTTCGGTGCCTTCGCTTCTTTTGTACCACGCTGGAAAATAAGTAATTAGGAATGCCGCCGATTGTGCTAAGACAGCACATATTTAATCTCGATCGCAGGCTTCTAGGATTTGTTGATTCAGGCCGTAAGCAAGCGCATGCGAGGTACACGCGTTTCTAGAATCTGAATTTCAAACTAATGTTCAGCTGCTCGGTATATCAGTAGTTGTCTAAATGAGCGTGGTAAGCTTTTTAGTTTTGATTTCTCCTCGCCTGCGGCACGGAGTGTGGCATCAATGTTCTATTGCCAGAATGCTTTCAGCATATGTAGAAGGACGAAATTAGCAGCAAGACTGAAACGTGTGCGTAGCCTGACTTCAAAGGAAACCAATCTAGTCAAGTCCTTTTGGTTGTTCACATGCTCGGAGGGACAACGGAGCGACGGTGAAGCCATTCGTCGGAGGCTGTTACGACGAGCATTGCGGTATCCGCTACCTTCATTTGAGCTGAGAGATCCAATGAGGCAGAGCAAAGCTTTATTGAATTGTAGAAAGACGGCAGGGTCCTCCGGTGAGCCCCGGGAAGGGCTGGAGTCCTCGGTCCAGGACCCTATGAGCTAATGAAACGAAGCAAGTAGTTTGAGCTTAGTAACATTAGGATAGCGTAAAGGTTAACCTGCATAGCACAATTTGTTACCCGATTAACTCACGGTGACGGGGTGCGGGCGCCGCTTCGACTCCCTCTCCAGTGAAAACCGACTGTAGAACGCTTTTAGATGTGAATCGAAACAAAAGAAAAGAAGATTAAGAAGTGAAAGTCACATGTGATTCATCCAATTACAGCAGAGTGCAGAATAACGTGAAGGAGTGAGCGTCTCCTGATGCAGCGCTCCTTAGGCGAAGCACCTCGCTGAAGGCGTGCCGATCAATCAGCTGCAATCAGTCTCGTACTATACTGTGTTGTCATGAACTAAAAATGACCGTTTCACTCGACAGGCGAAGCGTTGATAGCGATAGCAAATTGGTGGCCCACCATGGTTTTGTGGTTGGCTTAGTGGTTTTGGCGTTACGCTGCTAAGCACAAGGTCGCGGGATGAAATCCCTGCCGTGGGGGCAGCATTTTGATGAGGAAGAAATGAAAGACAAAAACGCCCGTGCATTGGGTGTACGGTAAAGAAGCCCGGGTGGTAAAAATTATTCCGGAGTTCACCACGGCGTGCCTCATAATCAGATTGTGGCTTTCGCACGTAAAGCCCCAGAATTTCTGTTTAGTTTAAATTATTAGATAACTATAAGCCATAAGCTTAATAGTTATATAATCTGTGTAAACTGCTGCAAACATTCGCTTTTACTAAGTTAGCAAGCACGTTATCATGCACGCACAGGGAAATATGAAGACATCGCAGTCGTTGACCGAGGACCCCTACTGCCACATCGCTGGCGTTATGAAGAGCCCGCCGCCCCTCAATGTGCGTAACTAGCATGGAGGAGAGCAACAAGCCGCAGTTTTGCACGCAAGGAGAATCATTGATTGCGCAAATCATTATACAGCTATACAAAGTAACAATAATAGTTTTATCGGCCGTATAAACTTGTCAACAGCTTACAAAATAAATTAACAAGCATCCCCGCTACAGGAAATGAGTGTGCGGTGTGATCTGACTGTTTGACCGCGGACACTTGCTGCCAAAACGCTGGCTGAGGAAGATGGGCAGCAGCAGCGAGCGAATTGGCCTTCGTGCTGCCTCTCGTTTCAACGCGAATTAAGCGGCGAGAATGCAGCGCACATGACGCTATCAGCCCGCTGCGCACCTAGAAAAAGTACCCATCCCAGATCGCTTTCAAGATAAAGCCCGTGCGGCCGCGCTCAGCCGCGCCAAACGCAGCCGCCACCGGAGTAGAGCGCCCCCCGGTTACAGTGTACTAGAATTCTAGTACACTGTACCCCGGTGCCTTGAGCGCCATGGAAGATGGCGCGCTTCCTCGCCGCCTTTCTTCCTTGTGCGCGCAAGATCGAGCCGCCTCCCTCGGCTCACCCTCGTGCGCTTTCAGTCGCCCCCACAGCTTACGGTGCGCGTCGAAGATGTTATCGCACTTGGACTGTATACGAAACATCCCGGCGATGGCGGAAATATGCCTACAGTGTCCATATAATTGCTATCGCAATCAAAGATTTCCTATTATCTTGGGTACCGTCGCTTTGGCGCTCGCGCCCGGCTTACCCTCCAGAGCCGCCGTGTCCAGAGAGGCGCTTATCAAAAATGCGAAATCAGCGAACGGAACTTACGGTCAGTCTGGATCGTGCGCTTGCACTCAACACATGTTGTGGTGGTGTTTTCGAGGTGAAGGACATGGGACCGTACGCGACGCTCAGCTAAAACTGCCAACTGTTTTCGAATGCAGGCGACTACCATTGTAACTTGAAAAGTACAGTGAGACCTCTGCAATTAGTGGAGAAACTGGACACATAGGATTAGATTCGATGACCAGTGACAGTGTTGACCATTATCCTTGTGATTTGAATACCGCTTACCTTGCTGGACACGAGTTAGCCAATGAAAGGCTCTTAAATCACACTCGTGAAATTTCTTGGTTCCTCGCCTTCACTACAGCACAATGTGGCAAAATAAAATATGCAGACACAATGCTTCGCTATGCATTTGCTGCGAGTTGTTAGTAATATAATGATGGCCCACCTTCTGAGTATATTGGCTTTGGAGAAATTGTGGTTTGTCCTATGGTGAATTCTTTTGTCCGGCAACCCTGCAAGCGCAGCGGAATGTCGCCGGGTCATTTTTTTAGTGCGGGTTTCCATGCGCCGAATTTTCTTTCGTGAAAATCTCGCCGTGCGGATCGGCATTTACGAAGCAGCAGGCAAGCGTAAGCAACCATTATCGCCGCATCAAAGTCATTTCATGCACTGCATTTCATTAAAGACGACAACATTCGCTAAGCTCAGCCTACACGAAAAGTTTACCAAAGAATACCGCAAAAGCAGCAAGAATTTACGTTCAATGAGACCATCCCTATGAGTACTCTGAGTACTGGACGTTTCTAATAGCTGGTAATTGCAACAAAGGGCCGGAGTAGGTGGTCCAGAGGATTATTCAAGCAATGAAGAAAAATAAACGCTAATGCAAGTAGGCGTAACTTACGAAGCTGATCGTTATGTCAGCGGCGTGAGAGGAGAGTTCCACTTGCAGCTCTACATATAGGGCCCATCAGATTATCTTCGTTATACTGTATAACGAAGAAGAACCGCCCCTTATAGAAGCAAGAGTGCTCACGAGCGGCGAGCTGCGTTGCTTCTTCGGGCGTATTGATCGCGCACAGACCTGGGCCGCATATGGTGCAGAAAAAGCTAAATATCCTTCATGACTGCCCTAACAAGGTAGATATTTAGGCAGATATAATGCCGCTTCATTTATGCCAGAAGAAGGATAGACACTTCCGGGAGAGTGGTCGCAGGTTATTTTGGAGATGTGTGGCGTTCTGCTTACGAAACGCTACCGAGCACTTTGGGACGCCCAACACAGCACGAACGCTTGAATGTATGAGGTTGAGAGCACGAGATAAAGAAAGCAAGAAGGAAAAGAACACCGACCATCCTGCCCTCGCTAGGATGGGTGTACGTACGTCATGTTTGCATCCTATGTGTGCCTCATTTTCGTTCGCGCCAGTGAATATTAGTGCCCTGCCCTCAATCTACGTCCTGCGCCCACGCAAACAGAAGGAGTTGTATGGCCTAATGAAACAATATTTAAGCCGAGTTCCTTCATAATGAAGAAAGATAGAACAGACAGACAGACAGACAGACAGACAGACAGACAGACAGACAGACAGACAGACAGACAGACAGACAATGAACTTTATTAAAGGTCCTGAGGAGCACCGCCGCCATTCAAGGCGCCAGCGCTGCGGGCCGCTCCCACGTAGGGACGGAGAAGCTGAGCCTCACCGCCGCGTCGTGGGTCCTCTGGACGGCCCTTAGCTGGTCCAGTAGATCGGCGCTGCTTAGCTCGGAGCTCCACTCTTCCTCGGTGATGCGTTGAGGGCCGCGTAATGAGGGACACCGCCAGAGCATGTGTTCTAAATTGCAACCTTCGCCACAATCGGGGCATTCCGGTTCAGAAGTGTCCGTGTAAGAGCTGAGAGTGGATAGACTAGGATAAGACCTGGTCTGCAACATTCGGAACGTTGCTGCCTGCGGCCTGGAGAGTTTCTCGTACGGAAGAGGAAACGTTCGCCTGCCCAGCTCATAGTGCTTAGTAACCTCGTTGAATGTGAATAAAGTGTCTCTAAAGACCTCCCGACCAGCCTCCGAGGTACCACCTCCGTCCGACCCGGCGCGGTGGGTTAGCTCGCGCGTGCGGGTGTGCGCGACCTCGTTGAGGTTAGTTACAGAGGACAAGTGCCACCCGAGGTGAGCCGGAAACCAGGTGATGGTGTGCGAGGAAATGACCCTATCGCCTAGGATGCGAGCGACCTCGGGCGAATCGGAACCTGATGCAAAGGCCCTGATAGCCGCCCAAGAATCGGTGTAAATTCGATGTCTACTGTCGTCAAGTAAAGCGAGAGCCGCCTCGGCCTGCTCGGCTCTAGCCGGGGTGGTATACCTGAAAGATTCAGAGTTGAGAACTGCGCCACTGTGTTCCACCATGACGGCCGAGAAGTTTGCCGATCGGCCGTACTGCGCGGCGTCCACAAAGCACGCGGAGTGCGGGTCATCGCGAACTTGTTTTAGTAGGGCCTCGCCTCTGGCCCTTGGCCTGCCCTCATTGTGCTGCGGATGCACGTTGCGGGGAAACGGGGAGACAGTTATACCGGCTCTCTGCTCCTTAGTAATGCAAAACTTGCGTACTTCCTCGAGCGATGAATTACAGCCGAGAAGCGCCAGAATCTCCCTGCCAGCGGCCGAAGAAGACAGCCTGGCAGTCTGAGCCGTGTGCTGCGCCTCGATGATTTCCTCTAACGTGTTGTGAACCCCGAGCTGCATGAGCCTCTGTGCTGGCATTCATCGGAACACCCAGCACGCGCTTGATGCTTTTGCGAATGACTAAATTAAGCTTCGTCTTTTCGTGATTCTGCCAGCAGTGCATGGCCGCCACGTACGTCATGTTACTCATCAAGAACGCGTGGAAGAGCTTCAAGAGATTGTCCTCCCCGATGCCGCCGCAACTGTTCGAGACCCGAGTAATTAACCGTATCATGCTATCCGTCCTTGCGGTAATTTTGGCGATGGTGTGCCGGTTCCAACCGTTCGACTCGATGAGCATTCCGAGAACCCTGATGACATGAACTCTGGGAATGAGGTGTCCATCGCTCGTGCGGAGTGCAAGGTTAACCTCCGACAGTGGGACCCAGCCCTTGAGCTTAACCCCCCTCCTACTAGGTCCGTACATGAAGTAGCTCCGACTTGCTCGAGGAGAGGCGAAGTCCCGCCCCAGCGAGGAAAGCCTCTGTGCGATCTAGCGCTTCCTGAAGTGCTTCCTCCACCCTACCCTCGCAGCCTCCGACGCACCATATGGGGATGTCGTCCGCATTTAGGGCCCATTCACACTTGCGACTAGGCGAGGTCGCGCGACCAAGTAGTCGCAAATGGTCGCTTTTCTCGAAATGCGACCGTTTCGGGCCAGTCGCTCACTGCTCGATTTTTCAGTCGCGCGACCACAGTCGCAGAACAGCTGAACCAATCAGATGCGAAGGAACAGGACGTCCGTATACGCTGACGCTTATTTTACGCGGCGATGACATTTAAAGCAGACGTGAACGGCATATCGTGATACATTTCGGTTTAGCGACTCGTCGGTCGCATTTGTAAGTGTGAACATCGTTCGTCTTGAGTAGTTTTCTAGGCGCCAGTCGCAATTGGTCGTGCGACCTCGCCTAGTCGCAAGTGTGAATGGGCCCTTAGAGTGTGGTTGATTCCCGCGATTTCCGAGAGCCTCTGAGACAACTTACACATGGCAATGTTGAACAGGAGCGGAGATACTACCGAACCCTGCGGCGTCCCCCTAGAGCTGAGCTCAATGGGCTCTGACTTGAGTTGCCCAATCTTTAGCGTGGCCTTTCTGTGTCTGATAAACGAGCCAACAAATGCGTGAAAGTTCTGGCCTAGGCCCAGATCCGAGAAGGAATCGAGTATATGGGCGTGCGAGACGTTTTCAAAGGCTTTCTCTAGATCTAAACCCAGGATGGCCCTGACACCCCTCGTGTGCCTATCGATTATCTCATACTTAAAAAGATTCATGACGTCCTGAGTGGAAAGGGACGGCCGAAAGCCAATCATGTTATACGGAAAGACACCAGGGTCCTCAATGTGCTTGGAGACACGGTTGTTAATCACATGTTCCGCTACTTTGCCTATGTACGACGTGAGCGAGATCGGCCTGAGATTGCTCAGGTCCGGAGCGCGCCCCGGCTTCGGGATCAGGACGACCGACGCCAGCTTCCACGATTCCGGAAGGACTGTCATGCCTTGACTTGGCGCAAGGAGTAGTGTGCTTGCGCACCCCGCGCAACGAAGAGCCTTTTAGCCTTTCCCTGATCTCAATCAAGCACTTTAATTAGTTTGTTCATTGTGTGTGGCGGGGTGTTTTGTCTATGCGGTTTTTCTGTGACATCCACAGTGCATACCACTTAATGTCCCATTATTCCCAAGCTAGGTAAAATGTCAGGCTGGCCGCCAGGCAGAACTTTACCAGTATTTATTAAAAATATCGCCTCTCTCAAAGGACACTTACCAACTTATCGAGTAGGAACGCAATATATGACAACTTTTTAACACGTGCAGATGCGTAAAACGTCATGGTTGTTAATTGAGGACCACAAGGCGAATATCATTGGCAGAAAGACGCACAGAAGGACAAAACGCGGCTGGGAACTGTTTATTTTCCCTTGAGTTTTCGTGTTTATACACCAGTAAAAAGAACAAATTAACGAGCTAAAGATACACCCTCAACTTCACCAGCTACAAGTACTGTTTGTTCAGTTCCGGAGCATAGCACTACTGATAACATGTAATCTTCGCGAAGTTAGTTCGTTTGCTTGAACCTTAATTAAACAGGACGGAAAGTTGTGTGACTTGGTACATACTCTTTGTAGCGGGTAGAGCGTGTAAAATCGAAGGACGACAGCAGAGAGCAGAGATTGCGGCGTGTGGTTCTGTGCCGTCTCTGATTTCTTTTTCTTTCTTTCTTTTTAATTCTGGTCCCTTTACCGTCAGTCTTAATCCTCTTGTAGGCTCATGTAGTATGGATTTCGTAAAACCTAGCTATTTTAAGACCCGGTTTATGTCGTTCACATACAAATTACATTTCGTTTGAGCTTGTACGTCCTATGGTGGTTGCATAAGTTTGGATTGAAATCAGCCCCTTAACGTGGTCTTTCATGCATTAGTACATTATAGGCTGTACCTGTTGAATCTAGACATTAGCCTTCTTACCTATATTGAATGCTATCTTACTAATCGCATTCGGTTCTCACTAATCTCACTAATCGCATCCAAAGCTACTTGTCCCAAACATTATCTAGTGCAATCATTCCATGCACTTGTTTTGTTTCTAATTTACACCAAGAACTCTGCTGCCACTCTTGTAAAAATAATCTGTTGGTGACGAAACCTTATTCTTCCTCGAAATAACTAATTATGATGACCATTCCTACCTTCAGGCCTGACTAACTAATATTATAGGAAGTTCTGGTATTTCGCAATGGAATCAAACATTATAAAAAGTAAAGTCATGCATACGCCTAGAAACTCTACGAGCCCGACAAAATACTTCCTACACACTGTCCTTCTTGAGTCTGTAAACACTTAAAATTACCTGGCTTTTCATGTTCCAACTTTTGTTCAAGGACAATAAGTTAAACTTCAAATTTAAACTTCTGTGTTTCGAGCAATTCGCACTAAATACATAATTAATAGGGGCGTTCGAAAAAGGAAATTTTCGAATATAACGGATAACGAGCATTGCATGTTTATTCATATAACATCTTATCTGTTTCGAGCACTTCGTAGTGAATACGTGCAACCCAAGCGAAAGCGGACCAAGCTGTTTAAAAAACAGCCTACTAGAAATGACGATGGGACCAAGGGTGTTTTGTTAGTAGTCGCCTTGGGCACGCCGGTGATACATAGATGCCGTTAGCTTGACGCTTACTGCCCACTCTGCTCAGACTAGTGCATGCACCAAAGCAGGATAGATGCCGTTATTTGACGCTTAATGCCCACTCCGCTCATACTAGTGCATGCACCAAAGCAGTGCCGCAAAAACTACAGCACGCAGATCGTGTGTGGAGCAACAATTTATATACTAGCACCGGAAGGAATAATCCTGCCCTGGCTCCATGCACTGGCTATCCGAACGAGTGGAGCATTGACGGTGTGCCCACTGTGCTTCGTTGTTTTAGAGCGCAGCTCTTCATGGTCAATTCCTACGGTGAGCGTCGACGGCGTAACAGAACGAACGAGCCCAACAGCGAACTATGAAAGAGAAAAGCGTAGTGCCGACGATCACTACGAGATGATGCCAGAGTATTGCGCATCGTCTGTTCACTTAACCTTTCTTGAGTCACTGCGTTCATCGGCTAACAAATGTTAGACGTTATCCCTCGACACACGACGTCCGTGCATGTATCAGAATTTAATCGAATGTCATCGATAGTTCTATCCATGGGCTGTTGTCACGAAAGCTTTTTGTAATATGATTGCACGCACGACGCGAAGTGTGTAGTGCTTTCTGGAATCCACGCGGGCACCACCGATTAATCTGGGACCTTGGACGAGTCGTGTATAGAAGCCGACGCGCTTGACCCGCTGATCAGATTTTCGACGATCGCCGACTCTGCTCGCCGCTGTCGTTGTGCTTGAGTGTTACTTATTTTTCGCGAATTTCGCGAATTTCAAGCACGTATAGAGCTGCGCTCAAATTTCGCATTAGGGGCTATCCTAATCACTGGTGAATTTTTTTGCAGCCAAACGCGCCCTACGTTTCCGGAGAACACGTGGCCACCACACATGCGCCATCAATAGCGGGACGGCACGACAACGGCGGGGATGTGCTCCGAGCATCCGCATAATTGTTATTGTATAATAATCTAGGCGCGAATGTTACATCATACAGCCAGACTTCACAAGGTAACTCTGCGTGGAACCATGTAATTCGCATTTTCTCTTTCGAACATTTGGCACAACACGTCACCCTGCGCCCGACGGATCCGGCCGAGTCGGCTTGGCTATTTGTAGCTTTTAATCGAAGCTGACGTTTTCGTGGGCACTGACACTCTCTCGCCTTCCCAATATGTCCGTTCAATTTCGGTCGTTTATTGCAACGTATACATTCCTCCTTTTCGTTGTAACTTACGAGTGCGGCCGCCGCCAATTGCTGTTTCACTCCTTCGGAAGAGTGATTTCGTTTGTAAGAGCGTGCGCTGAGCGCGGATAGAGCGGCGATGGAATGGGACTTTACTACGTGGTCTGTCTTAATCCTGCAGTATTGCCGTGTTGCATTGGAACAATTAACAAATATTCATTCAAATGTGTTGCACCGGGTCGTCGTTAGAACCGCACAATAGTAGTTTAAACTATAGTATTGCACTCACTTGCAGTATCCAACCGCTCCCCCAATAAAAGTTTAGTAATAGCATGAAAAAAGGTGGAGCTTTTTTTAAAGCCGAGCGCTTTTAGCATCACTCCTGCGCGCATAACAGGGTGTTTCACTTGACTTTCATCAAACATTAAAAATATGCAAATGCTACGTAGTTGGACAGAACCAAGGTAACGTCGTTTGCCATCGCTTGGAGATACCCAGATTATTCTATTGCATCCCGCCTAATTAGGTAATTAGACCTAATTGATTATTCAACTTCACAATTATTATAATTAGATGAAAAGTGTGAATGAGAAAATTCTAGAGCGGCATGAGAAACTACCCGTACAGCTTTCTGTTGCTCAATACGTGCTACGTAAAAGTGTTTTTCGAGCGTGAAAGATGCCCGCGAATACACGCAAAGTGCCTCGAACGGCCGGTCTCGCGGCAATATTGCGTGTATTCGCGGGCTTCGTTACACCATTCGTTACATGCTGTCATGTAACGAATGGTGTTTGAAACCATTCGTTACACCACGTCCTTCACAATATGTTTAAAAAACTTCGAAAAAAAACGGAAGCAGTGCATCGTTCTCAATATTGTTTTAAACTTTTCTTCAATCTTTCTTCCTCGGTTTGAAATCGCGCTTTGGTTATTATATTAAAAAACAAACCGTGCTGCCATGCACTAATCAAGCTTTGTCCACGTGTCACACTTATCTTAAGCTATGCAGAAGAGCAAAATGCGAAAAACATTACGCGTACATTACTGTTCCTTGTCACAATAGCCCATTGCACGCATGAAATGCCGAGGGATCTCAATGGTCACGGGCTCTAGTTCTCAGAATGACGCTAAGCATAGCCTCGCAAAGTCGCGCCGCTCTTCTAATGATCACATTAGGCACATCACCAATTTGTTATTGTCGTTATAATGGCGTTAGGTTCCTGTGCCAGCAAAACGAGAAAAATAAATAGGAACCGGTCATGCCTGCGCGAAAGGAAAGCTTAGTGTATTTAACAAAAAAGCAAAAAAACTATAGCACACGAATGTCATGTACGCACAGATGGCCAAGATAAAACAGAGTGTGAAAGCGCTGCTTTGAATGCTAATCTTTTTTGTACCGTGCGTGAAACACGCAATATTTGAATGCAGGCGACAAACATCGCTGCGCTCTAAAGCGAAATCTCTTCGCTCGCCCGGCCAAAGATAAACTCTCCGCGCAGAGAAGCACGCAGAAAATTAATGCGCATATGCTCATGTTTGCTCCGGACGCTTAATTCCGCAAAGCATTAATCTTTATTTTTTTTTTCATAACAAAAATATAAGACCAAAAGATTTCGCGGCTAAATGGTTGTTGATGCTGTCATTTTCTTAATATTCTTTCACCTCAGTGACCTCAATATTTAGAAACAGAATAGAATGGCGGAATCAGTGACAGATACGAAAGAAACTAACGCAAGCAGCTGAAAACGCACTCGGTGAAAGCACATTGCGAATAACGTGGTGAAGGGGTGAGGTCAAGAACGAAGGGCGAGGTCACGAAGATGCTAAAGATTCAAGATGGTGCTATAATTTGTGCCCATCACTTTTTTTTTGTTCCGGAGTGACAACTTTTCTGGTTTTAAAATTAATTAAATTATGGGGTTTTGCGTGCCAAAACGATGATCTGATTGTGAGGCACGCCTCAGTGGAGGGCTCCGGAAATTTAGACCACCTGGGGTTCTTTAACGTGCACCTAAATCTATGTACACGGGTGTTTTCGCATTTCGCCCCCATCAAAATGCGGCCGCCGTGGCCGGGATTCGATCCCGCGACCTCGTGCTCAGCAGCCCAACACCATAGCCACTGCGCAACCGCAGCGGGTATTTTTTCTGGTTTTCATAGTACTAGCTCAGCCAAAGGTATAAGCTTTAATGGACTGCAGACCCATGCGATGCCGGCCTATAGTTGCTTCAACATGACTTTTGGCGGTAAACAGTGCAAATAATGCAGACAGAACCGCTTCCTGATGCGCCTTTCGTTAGCCTGTCGGCCTTTCCTACACTATTTACCGTCACAAGCCATAATAGTGACTAGTACATTTCGAAATCTTCAGCAGAGGAATCTCAAGCATTACTATTTCCGTATATTCTTGACTTAGAGACGAAGCTGTGCATTGAGCGGTGGAGAACACCATTGGAAAATGTCTCGATGTACTGCTGTAATGATAGCCTGGGAGGCTGTGGATTGTCGTTGTAACAAACGGCAATCAACAACTAGTGTCACACGCTGATCGCATCAGCATTAAAAATTTTAAATCAGGCATGGTCGAGTCACGAATGCCATAAAGCGATATTAGAATGTTTTGGCTGAGCGTTAAGGGTCCGCTCCGCTCAGCAAGGTCGATCCACATAGGTCGCGAAGCTTCGGGCGAAAAGCGGTTCAGAACCAATTGTCACCAACATCAGCAAGGGTGGTTATGGGAGCAGCGATTGAAGCGCGACTATGTTTGGAGGGAATAAACACTGGAAAGAAAAAGACGTTTCTTTAATTAAAGCGACACGCAGTTATATTCATTCAACAAGAACAAAATTTCTAATCCATTTTATATACGCATGGCGACAAGATACAACTCTATTTTACTTGATCATTATTAATAAATACATTTTTTCAGCGCCCACCGTGAGAGCGCCCATCGATAGCGGCGGGCGTTGACGCCGCTATCACTTGCAATGCCATGCAACTCTTGGAGTGCGTGGAAAGGCACGCTCGTAAAGTTCACCTGTTACAATACGCCCCCCTCACATGTTGTGTTGTTTTGCATGTCGACGTTTGTCTGAATTAGGTGACGCGGGTAGTTTTATTGTTTCTTAACCTGTGCAGTCAAAAGTAGTGAGTTGTGACCGTCAGATACTTGTTTACTTTAGTTGTTTTCGCGCGACAGCGCTTGCCGACGGGCTTGGCATCCGACGAAAGAACGAGCACTCTTCGCAATCTACGCCCAAAGCGTTCGTCGGCCTCCAAAGAAAGTATGTTCTGTGCAGCGATGCGATTTCGACACCTGTACGGCGGATCTTTTCCGGCATCGCTTTTCGCGCTGAAAACTCGGAACGCCCATGAAGTCGAATGGCGGGGCATTTGAATATACAGCTCTAATGGCAGGCCTCCGAAAACAAATTTCGCGCCTATGAAAAAAAAATGACGTCACTTCTGTTTTTGACGGATATGACGTCGAATTATTTTTTTTTCCGCCGGAAGTGTTCCCTTCTCACACAGATGGCGCTAAGCCCCATGAACCGCCGGTAAGCAACCATGTTTTGAACGTATGGGCTTCTATGGAAGCTTCGCTAGCCAGGTATATCTACCTTGCGCTCAGTCTGGGTTACTCTAGCTATTTCCACACAGCCGCTTAGCGGGAACGCTATAGTGCGCTTGCGCTCAAACGCTCATTCCAGCAGCGGAACGAACATCGTTTCCCACACTCCGCTTGAAAAGGTGAGTGAGCGCTTCTAGTTGGCTTCTCAGTAATTTAGCAGCCAAACTTATAGCGCATCGCTCGCACCTCGGCGAGAGGCGCATATCAAATAATAAATCTACGTAGTTCTCTGCAAGTGAGTGGGCGACCGAGTTCACGAGCGAGCACGCCACTACAGCGTAGGGCGACGCCTCCAAATCCGCATTTGAAACACAGGCAGTATTTAAATGACGTGCATTAAACATCATGGTATCGCGAAGTGCCGGGGAGGTATTCTGCAAGAGTCCACCTAGGGGACATGGCCATTTCGTCTGCCATTGAAGTTCGATTGGCTGGGCTGCGGTGCGCTTTAGCAGGAGCCAAGCGCATAGTCAATTAGCATTTCAGCAGCAGACGAAATGGACACTAGGTGAACTCGTACGGAATACCTCCTGTACTGGCCAAGATACATTCAGTTATTGTTACGCATTTCCTTCAACGAAATGAATGCTTTCGGACTGTATTGAATAAAATATATTCTAAAAAAAACATGGGCAGGTTTTGAAGGGAGGTGGACTGCTCTATGAGAAGATAAACACACATATTTTCGCCGTGTAAATCGCTTTTGACCTTCCAGCTTAACACAGAATTCACTTCGGCCGCGAGTACACTGCAATAAAATGTTTAGGAATATCCTGGGGACCGCTTCGATAACGTACAGCTTAAATAATAGACAGCTTTATAGCGAATTCCAACGGCAGATTCGGAGCACTTCCGGAGCGGCATATCCTGCTCTTTTTAGATCAACAGTATTCCAATCCCAGATCCGGAGCACCGAATGAGTGTTTCAATGACATATTGAGAGCACTCGCGGAGGCGTGATCACTCCGCGGAAAGAGAGACAGAGAAAAAACTTTTATTTTTACGCAAACGTCCGGCGCTCACCTCGGGTCGGTCCGCTACCAGTCCTCACCTGCCGATGCTTATCCAACACGTCTCTAACATGCTGGACAAACACCGGGAGGAGAATGTTACATGCATAGAGTGGTGGAGTGAGCCAGTCCGTCCATGATCGTGGCTGTATGTTAGGGGGAATGGTGGAGAGGGCTGACTGAGTAGCCCTGGTCTGCGGTAGAGAACAATCGGGCGAGCTGTCGACATTCCTCGGCATGCATGCTGTGGAAAATGAGTGCACTCTGAAGCATCTGGATGATATGTAAAACTTGTGTGGATGGTACAGGAAGGTTTACGGCCGTAGAGAAGAAAAAACGGAGAGAATCCGTTTGTGGCTTGTTTGGCGGTGTAAGCCCGGTATGGCAAGGGGGCGCTCGTACCCACCGCGCAACAGTACATGCAACTACCCAAAGTCCCTTGCGTGTCGGAGGGGATTATCGTCTTCTGTCCCCACCCGGAAGCAGCGGCTTCTCCGTGGTACATCATGTCTGAACGGTGCGCACGTCACTACGGTGACGTAGAGACAGGCCACAGTAGAAGATTTATGTGCTAAAAGGTAAGATGGAAGCAAACGTACCAAACAAAGAAAGGTGAGCAACGTACAAACAAAAAGAACAAACAAAATAACATACATTTAGAAATTGCTGACTTTCGCGTTGCGGCTCTGCACATGGGGCTGTCGGCGTCTGTGAAAAAAAGGAGACGCTCTCGAATATTGCATGTAGATGGACAATTCAAACTACGGCGAACTAGTTTCATAAAAGCCTCATGAAACGCACAAGGCGCACCCTTGAGCGATAACTTGTGCGTCCCCTTGTGCGGTGTGCAAGCGGCACGAAGCGAAGCAGCCCTTTTTTTAGGAGACAGCCCCACACGAAACTGTGGCTCTCAAGCAGTGCGAGCAACAACGGCGCGAAGTGATATCGAGGTGTCCATTGCGTCCGTCGATACCGGCGTCCCGGCGTGAATGAGAGGCATGCTGGGTAGAAACAGGAAATGCGTCAGCCGACAGCTCCGGTCCGCTCCACCGATTTTGGCACAGCAGTTTGAGCTGCTCCGCGGAGCGATCTCGTCTCCGCGAGTGCTCTCAATCGGCCATTGGAACACTTATTCGGTGCTCCCGATCTGCCACTGGAACACTGTTGCTTCAAGAAGAGGAGAAAATGATGCTCCGAAAGTTATCCGAATGTGCCATTGGGATTCGCTATAAAAGTGGCTATTATGTAAGGTGCACCTCATCGAAGCGGTCCCAAGGTTATTTCGAAACACTCATATTTATTACAGTGTAGTCCCGGCGGAAGTGAATTCGGGGTTAACACGGAAGGGCGAAAGCGAATCACACGGGAAAAATATGTGTGCTTAGCCTCTCATACAGCAGTCCACCTCCCTTCACAAGCTGGCGTTGTTTTTCTTTTAAAATATTTTTTTTCATAAAAGCAGATCTGAAAGCCTTCACTTCGTTGAAAGAAATGCGCAGCACTAACTGAAAATCTCTTGGTCAACAGAAGAGGTATTCTGCAAAAGTCCACCTAATGGACATGTCCATTTCGTCTGCTGCTGAAGTGCTCATTGGCTGTGGCGCGTGGCTCGTGCTAAAGCACACCCTAGCCTATAGCCAATCAGAACTTCAAGAGCAGACGAAATGGACATGTCCACTAGGTGGACTTTTGCTAAAGCCCTTCACGACACCGCGATGTTTAATGCACTTAATTTCACTTTCGCCAACGCGTGTCTCCTTCTAAAAGTTAACACCAAGTTAACACCAGGTCCTCAAAAAAGCCCAAGCTATGCAAAAAGTAAGCTGGATGCCTTTCAAGGGGACGAAATCTTTCTGCTCCGCGATTGAAATTTTCCGTTGTCTTACGCATGGTACTGAGCCGCAGCTTTTCGAAAATCACCGCGAAGTCGGACCTGGGGCGAAACGGCACACAAAAGAGCTCCAACTCTCTGTGGAGGGAATACACAAAGGGACAAATTTTATCATTCCACACGAGTATTGAATCGCAAGGAAGAAGGGATTGAAGAACATAGAGTTGTCTTCGCGGTGTCGGTTTTCTACGCCTGTCAGAAACAGCTCCGAATATGGGGATTCTGAAAGGCCGTGACAAAAGAGAGAACCAGTCGTCTGAAATGAATCCATTGTTCCTGGGCCTAAAAACCCAGAACAAAGAGTGGTGCTTCAGTTTTGGCAAGAGCGGGACATTTGTCACAATAATACAATTTACGGAGTTCAATTCATAAGAAGAAGACTTATCGTCGGTGGCAGATGAGTAATGTAACAACGAGCTCCATGTGTGGAACCGATTTCATCAGATTCAATTAGCATTTTGTTGTAAATAAGCTGAAATAAGCTGAACTAAACTGTTATTGAAAAGGAGTAAAAGAAGGAATTACCCCAAGGAATCCTGAAAATAAATCACAGAATTTCTTAGAAGGTATACCCAATCATTTCTATTCAAAACTCATCGGAAGTGATATCTGAGCTTATTTTTTAGCATGGCACGCGCGAGTCTACCGCCTTTCTTTTGATATTTTATCTATCTCGCTTAGCGCAGCTAGTTACTGTCTGAATTTAGTTCTATATAAGCAACCAACTCACATTTCTATTTCCGATTCATTTATGTTTTTTTAGAGATTCCTAAGTGACACACCAAATCTAGCACCGTTTGCTTTGTGTCCGATATAAACACTTGTCTAACAGCCGGAGTACCACAGGCACCTCTCATTTTAGTTTTGAACATAAAATGGCAAAAAGGGATAGTCGATCTATATTGTTTTTATGCTTGGCCAAAACTTACTAATGAGGATGACGAAGCGACAAGAGATTTTCACTGAATGGCTTAAGAAACCGCAAAAAAATTTGGAACACACTCAAGCTTCATCTTCAAGAGCGGAACCGCGATAGATTTCAAAGATCCCTGGCTACATATCAGGCATCGCGGCAACTGCAGCCTTTTTCTACAACTTCGCCTTGCAATGGGCTGCAATGCGAATTTCAGCGCCATCCATGAAATTGACACGAAACCACAATCGCTTTTGCTTTTTTCTTCTTGTCAACCCTCTTTCAATTGTCGTTTCTCTCTCGCCTTTAACTATCGGCGGCGCGGCCCGCGCTCACTGTCGGCCGTGCTCATCACGGCCAAAACGGCAGCAATTCTTTTTTTTTGGCATTATGCGGTCAGTTTTACGGTTTTCGCCTTCCTCGCTAGCAGTGGTACCCTACCGTTGCACGTTTGTCGGCTTTTTCCCACAATGTCTCGCAGCTATCGCTGTTCATGTGTGGTTCGATGGTGTAGGAACACATCAAGACGAAGTGAGCCATGCGACGTGAAATTCTGCCGCATCCCTAAAGACAACAGGTGAGCACTTTGAAGTTTACTTCCTGGTTTTTATTTGTGATGGTAATTGTGCCCAGTCGTAGGTGGTTGTCCGGTGGTGAGGCACGATATAGCTGATTTGAGAACACCTTAACGATGCAGTAAATCGTTATGCCACAAGCAGCGAACATAAAGCTCGTGATAAATATAGTACCACCTTTGTGTATCGTAAGGAACACGTGTGTAGGTGTGCGCTTTGTACTTATTTTTCGCAAGTTGGTCGCCATCGTTTAAAAATGCGTTTCTGAGAATTAAGGTTGACATATCACAACTAGTACTCTGCCGCGACGCGAAACCAGCTCAGTTTTGTATGTTCCACCTGCAATGATATAATTTATGATCTTCACTGTTATTCAGGATGGAAGCGTTCTTAAACTAGGCTGGAAGAACGGACCTAATGGGTTTTCCCAGTGATTAAGTCAACAACCGCAGGATATGCTCGGCGCACTACACGGAGGTGGATTTCATGGACCGAGCGACAAGCAGGCCTGGAGAAGCTATTCTGCACATTGGTCATTAGAGCAATTACAATAAATGTGTTATACATGTGCGTGCATGAAACACCATCCGCGTTTTGTTGCATTCTATGTATAGTGTGTTGCACTGTCTGCTACAATTCTGGTTTTCGCAAAGGAACACAATAAAGTAAGTCCAAAGAACTGTTGTGTTTTAAGTGGAATAATTTTTTATATATAGTTTGGGCACATGCGTGCTTGATCGTAGTAATGAACGGGATTGGGCGCATGAAAACGCAAAAAGAACCCACTGCGCACAAGCACGAATGCACGGTCTAACACATGGAACGGCCCGACAGGAGAGGAGCGCGTGCTTCGGTCCGGCGATGCGTCTGATAACGCCAGCCATAAAAAAAATAGATCGCGCCCCGGAAAACTAAAGACATTAAGAAAAAGCACTGCGCGAAAAATGAGAGAAGGGGAGGCGAGACATGGGAGGAGGGATAGGAAAGTCACGAGGGAAAGGAGAAGCCAGCGGAGCTACGTTATCATAAGAAAAGGAAGAAAAAAAAGTGCTATAGCGAAAGAAGAAGAGTGAAAAAAATCGCACTGCTTTTCTTTTTTTTCGCCACCGTAGTACCGTCATCCGTCCGCTAGGGCCTAACTGAAGTGCGCCTTGGCGCTAGCGTTGACTGAGCGTCTCCTATACAGAACCAATGGGAGGTATAGGAAGATTCGCCCCCCTGGCCGAGTGCCGGATGGATGCTGTTTTCGCAAGGAAGAAACCACGGCGCGCCACTGTATTAATTGTAGAAATGGTGGGAAAGGGGTTTGTGTTTGAGTTTCGGCGTAAGAGAATTATGCTTTCTCGTATATTCAAATTACAATATGACGATGTCCCGCCTATAGGTTGTGGTTAAGTCGTACTTAAATTTAAGATTTTTGTCACGGATTTACTTTGCTAAATTTCATCTTGTTCACTAATGCTTAGCGCCCCACGGAGGGGCTGCGCGATCGGATTTGTTCGGGATGATTATGTCCACCATTGACGCCGGCGCCCACACCGACACCGACACCGACGCCGGATTTCCTGTGACACGGGGCCGTTAACGTTCTCGCGTTAAGATCTGCAAGAAAGTAATGAGTATGATTTTTCAGTGTTCGCGTTACGCGTACAGTTAGTTATACGACTGCCCATAGCAAACAAAACGAGCCTTCTCGTTTAGAAAAGATAACCCGATGGATTGTAAAAACGTGATTTCGCCTAGTTGCAGCTGGCAGTGCTGCGCGTCTGCTTCCTCTAACACGTTTATCACATGAGATTTATTATAATCACGCGGTCTCTGTTAAGGGACAGCATAATAGACAGCCCAAAATCTCTGCTTAGTATACTGCTCTCCGAACGCACGTTGGCGGAGCTCCACTTGCATCTCTTACTCGTCTTTCCTTGATAAGTAATAAAACTACAAATTTACAGCTACACCAACGCTTTGTGTGCCCATGCAAGGACAAACAAACAACCATAAGAATGGATGGAGAGTCGTTAGGCGCCTCGCTGCGGCCTAATTTTCGCCTGCGGCAAGCGTCAACTAGATGTACATCCCATGCGCGCTGACGGAGCAGGTTTCCTCAATTTATCTAATTTACTACTAGCCTATACTTTCATCTTTTCCTTCTGCTTTTTTATTTTACATTGCCCCAGAAGTTTTATCGGTCGAATGCCACCGCTATTCTACCTCTCCTTCCACCTCTGTCGCAAAAAAAAAAAAAAAAAAAACATCTTGGCATATCCTCGCCGCAGAGGGCGCTGCCTAATCATAGGGGAACTCGCACGCCCTTTCATCACTCAAGGCAGTATCATCTAAGGCGCGTTCCGAGAGGCTTGTCTACTCGTACTTCAAACATCCAGGGAAAGTACCGTCAGTATCAAAGGTTCCGAAGTTGCGTACGGTGGCACGTGCAAATTATGTGAACCTTACGTCTCGTGTAAAGAAGCGTAATGGAGACAAAGTGAGGGCGTGGAGATAAATTCGAGGTAACCGGGCCCCGATCGGCCCCGTGATTTCAGCGGGATGCCTGAAAGTCGCCAGAAGTCTTCAGAAGTGGTGAAGTTTCCGAGCCGGTATAAAACCCAAGCATAACGAAACGAGTCCCAACGAAATCAGCAAGGCGGAGGGACGTTCATGAAAGGTTAACTGCCGTTCAGCTGAAAGAATCGCCAAACTAGAAAGCTTGAGTAGGCTTCTCAATGCTAAAGCTTCCTTGCTGAATAACAGTTTCACCTCGTCCGATGAATTAAACGCACACCACAGATTGTTTTCTTATTGTCTGCAACATTAGCTCCAATATAAGAGCTCACAAAGAATCTACCAAAAGACGACTCAAGCATGCGTGCTACGCAACAAAAAGTGTGCTTCTCTCATGTAAAAAACGAAACTGTTTTCTCCAAAACCATAAACTTCGCTAACATAGTCACCGAAAACATTGAGAGGGTAACTTCTGCAAGTGAACATAGTCATGCACTGCCTCAATATAGCAGTATACTTCTACCTGCAATTATTGTCTGCCTCTGATTCTGCATAAGCTGCCTCAGTTCTGCAGTACTGAGGAACAACCTTGTCACTCGGCGTCTTTGCGGTGAAATAGAAATGTAACATCAACACCCTGCCACAAGCCATCAGCGGGAGTGGGCAACGAGTTATACCCATAGTGAAAAAAATGGCAAAACAGATAACAATGTTTCAAAGTTCCCGCGCAACGAGCCCTGATATATTTTGTGCAGCAGAAAAACAAAATGCAAGCATAGAACAGGAGACACAAATACCAAAAAGAAGTAAATAAACATGAACGCAAGTATTAAAAAATACCGCTAAAGGCTCATCAATTTGTGTATTCTGTATGTGTTTTGTGGTAATGTCAGACTAGAATTAGCGTAGAAACATTCAAGTAAAATAATATTTGAATTTAAATTGTTGGTTTTGCCAACTTATGAGCAGTAGTGCATGCACAACAATAACAAAAAGAGCAGGCCGCCGTAACAAATGTTGAAAGTACCAATTCAATGAGCCGCACGACTTTCTTATAAGATGATTCCCAGATAAGATTGTATAAAATCTTGTAAACAGCCAGTGTATTCCTCTATATACAGGACCCACATGAGTATGATGCTTTATGGTAAATGGGATATATAGGGTGTATGACTTTAAAGTGGGCGTTGGTAGTGAATGGAACAAAGATAATCTGGGAACCTACATTCAGTACATATTTTGAACGACAGAGCTCTCTTTGTTTCTCAACAAAGTTTCTTTGTTGATAAAGAGAAGCCCATGTTTTCCTCCTAAACCGTAGTGATAAATTCCTGAAAAGTTCGTTATGCAGCGCAGTTACGTGTCCCAGGCGCGTGCCATTTCTGTGTGTTCATCGTTGTCAACTGTACGTTAATAAATGTTCTGCGTTTGAACTTGCGCTCACGTGCAACCTAAAACAATTGCTCTGTATTTTTTACCCATTGTTTTATTCGCTATAGCACTTCCCCTGTGTAACATGCGGGCCATAGAATATATCACATTGTTTAGGCGAGCAATCAATCAGTGGTGTTTAGTACTGTTGCTTTAGCAACAAATATTTGCTGTTCTTTAAAGTGCCTCTTTCATATAGGCGAAAATCAAGGCACACAGTATAAAGGAAACAAGAAAAAAACGAAATCAAGCGGCCCAACGAGAGTCGCAGCAGATATAAAGCTAATCATGCTTTACAAGAAAAACGTTAATTGGCACCCAGACTTTCTGACTTTCGCAGCTATGCAAAATGAGAACGGCGTACATTTTTGGTTCAATTAGGTTCAAAAAGAAATGAAGTATCGCTCTCACAGCGCCCTCGTGTTGTAACCAGCCACAAAAAAGGCTCACTGTCCCTTAATGAACGAGGTGTGATGAACTTTAGTCCCTTTTGTTCAGACAACGTAAAAACTAATTAACAAGACGGTGTTGCATATCTTTGAGAAAAGTTTCTGTCTGGCGAGGTGATTATGCAAGCGATGTTAAACACACTACTTCATCGAAAAAGTTTTAATTCCCTAAGAAAGCAATTTTTTGCTTCCCGCGTCATTGAAATATCCTTTTGAAGAAATGTTGTAAGAAAAATTAACTTTTTGATAGGGCGCTGTATTTTTCCTTTTGAGAAAAGTGTTGTCCTCAATGCGCTTCGCATAAGCTAAATAAAATATCATTTGGTTACAATTAAGAACTCAAGTCTACCAGTGTAGGAAACAACAACATCGTTCTAATATATATCTTGTCGTGTGCACAAGAAGGTACAATTCTTGTTTTAACGAGATGTCGACGCTCTGCATTCACATCTTGCACACGCAGCAGAGAGAGGGAGAGAGAGAGCAAGGAGAGGAAAGGCAGGGAGGTCAACCAGAAGAGCATCCGGTTTGCTATCCTGCACTAGGGGTAAGGGAAAGGGGAAAATTCCCTTGAAATTTAGTTGCTCGGAACTTTAGGTGAAGTCGCATACACTATTCTGAGGCAGCCTTCTGATTCCTCCGGCAAGCCCAGCAGTGGTCACTTGACCTCGTTCGCGTGCCCGGAAAACACCGCGCTCTGATGATAAAGGAGCGTGAAACCATTTTCTTCTTCAGTGGCGAAAGACAGGAGAGAGAGAGAGAGAGAGAAAAGACTTTATTCGAGGTCAGACTAAGACCTATAGATATTCCTCCGCCAGGAGGACCATGGCCAGCTGGTCGGCGAAGGCCGCCGACGCCAACCACACCCGCCAGTGGGGAGGTGGGGGGTTAGAGTAGTGAGGGGATTGTAGGGCTGCGGGGCAAGAGAAAAGGATGTGCTCTACATTTGCGTACGTAGAGGGGCAGTTGGGACATGAGGGGTCTGAGCGGTAACGATAAAGGTATAGGCGTGCTGGAGTGATCAAGGTGTTGAGCTGGATGGCCCTGAGGGTGCGTACTTGGGCAGTGGAGAGACGAGGGTGTGGTGGCGGAAGCGTCTGCAATGAATGCCGGAGGTGTTTGTAGTGCTGCTTCAGAGTTTTCTTATAAAAGTGTGCCTCGTCCGCTATGGGCGGGCAAGGCCAGGGGATCGTCGGCGCCCGGCTATTAATCTCGCGGGCAAGCTCATGAGCGAGCTTATTGCCGATAATCCCCGCATGACCTGGCACCCACACCACAGTGACCAAAGCAGGGGAGAGAAGGGAGAGAGCGTCAGAAAGGTCGTCATGAAGATTATCGGGAAGTCTGTTGTCGCGAAGAGCCCTGATTGCCGCCATGGAGTCCGAGCAAATGCGATACCGAGGAGAGGGAGGAAGAAGGGTTAGTTCGTGCGTTGCGTGAACAATCGCGGCCAATTCAAGGGATAGAGAAGAAGTAGGAAGTGAGAAGGGGCCAGCGGTGGAAGTGATGGGAATGCCAAGGGGGGTCGGCATTGTCACACAAGCAGTGGAGCCATGAGTTTGGTAATACGCTGCGTCGACGTAGCATGTGACAGTGTCCGGTGGAAAAGGGTCGTGGAAGTGAGCGCGGGCTTGTCGTCGTCCCTCATGAAGATGTGGGGTCATATTAGAGGGAATAGGGGCACAGCGGAGATTGCTGGGAAGAGGTCGTTGAGGAGTGTACAGAGGAAAGTCAATGGGCCGGATGCCAGCCCGCTGCAGTAGCCAATGACCCTGCGCAGAGCTGGATAGGCGGCCAAGTTGTCGATCCCTATGGAGGCACAAGAGCTCTGCAAGGGGAAGAAATAAGCCTGTTGCGTATAGTTTGGCTGTGGATGCGTGTGTCGGAAGATGTAGGGCAGCTTTATAGAGAGTGTTTAAAGCCGATTGAATGCGATGCATTTGCGTCTGCGTAAGTGTGCAGTATGGCAGGGAATAAAGGATTTTGTTCAAGGCAAAAGCTGTTACAAGTTGATTGGCTCTGCATTCGTCGAGACCGCCGCGCCGCCTGACCACTCGTCGGACTAAGTGAGTTACTTGGTGGCAAATGGTGATCGTGGACTGTATTGCGCGGCTGAAGGAGTGGTCTTGGAGGGGAAAGCCTAAAACCCGGCAGGATGACGTGCGGGGGATGGGAGTACCGGCGAGAGTGAGATTAAGGAGGGGGTTTACAGACCGTTGGTACTTTGTAGCGGAAAGGAGCAGCAGCTCAGATTTCTCTGGAGCTGCTTGCATACCAGAGCGGGAAAGGAATTCGGAAATGAGGTTGAGGCCGGATTGTAATGGGAATTCCACCTCCCCCGGTGAGCCGTGAGTACACCAAAGGGTTATATGATCAGCATAGAGAATTGACTGTAGGTGCGGAATCTCCGACAAGGATTTTGCGAGAGGGGCTAGCCCGAGATTAAAGAGGGTTGGAGAGAGCACAGCACCTTGAGGTGTTCCGCGGGTGAGCGCGATGGGCGGGGACAACGTGGTCCCGAGTCGGAACTGAGCTTGTCGAGAGCGGAGAAAAGAAGAAACGTAACAGTAGAGTCGGGATCCACAGCCGGTGTCTTCGAGGGGGGAGAGGATAGCGTCATGAAGTAAGGTATCGAAGGCCTTGCGCACGTCCACAGTGACAAGTGCGTGAACTTGACACCTCGAAGGTTGAAAGCAAGTTTCCTGGAGAAGGAGAAAGAGGTCTTGAGTAGACATGTGGGGGCGGAAACCAATCTGATTGTGCGGAAGGAAGTGAGTATCGTCGAGAAGATCCGTAAGACGTGCGAGTACCATGCGTTCCATGGTTTTCCCGACACAGGAAGTAAGTGAAATGGGTCGCAGGTTGGAGAGTGTGGCGGGCTTGCCGGGCTTTGGTATTAGAGTAATGATGGAAGAGGTCCATTCATCGGGAAGAGTGCCGTTGGCCCAGTGTTCATTTATTTTGTTTAAAAGAAATTCTTTATCCGAATCAGGCATGTTCTTCAACAGAGAGTAAGTGATGTGGTCCGCACCCGGAGTGGTACCAGTTTTGTTTTGAGCCAAAGCTCGTTCTAGGTCCGGCAGAGTGAAGGGGCTGTCCAAACCGCTATTGGAAGGCCCTGTGTACTCAGGGTACAGGGAAGGAAGTGGAGGAGGGATGTATATATCCGTGACCTGTTGAAGGAGGGAAGTAGCACCATGCTCGGAGAGATGCTTTTGGATTGTGGGGAGAGGAGCAGGTTGAGGGCCAAGGAGGGACCGGAGGATCAACCAGGCTGATTTAGTGTGGAGGGAAGAGTTGATAGAATCGCATATGCGATTCCAATTTGTTGTCTCAAGGATGGAGCAGTGAGTTAGTATGTCAGTGTTGAGTATGTCTAATGTATGTCTAAGCTGGATGTTGTTAGGTTGGGTGCGGATGCGACTAAGGAGGCGTTTACGGCGTCTCCAGAGACGCATGAGGTGTGGGTCAGCGTGGTCCGACGGGGGGTTAGCTTCTGTAGTGGTGGTGGTCTGCGACCGCGTTCGCCGTAGCGAGTCCACCCACACATCATAGTTGGGAGTTGACTCCTGGACTCGCAGGCGACGAAAGAGGTGCCAGTTGGTCTGGGTGATGCGTTTTTTGGGTTTGTGAGTGAGTGTCAGTTTAATTTCAATTATGTGATGGTCGGATATGAGGGTGTCCGGAAGGACTTGCCAAGTCTCTGGAGGATTGTGGCCATGGTGAAAGGGGAGGTCAGGCGTTGTATGACGTTGTTTTGCGTTTCCGTCTCGTGTGGGTGTGTCTGGTGTATTGATGAGTGTATATGAGTGCTGCATAGTGTGTGCGTGAAGAAGGCGGCCAGGGCGCAGAGTGTTTGGGTAACCCCAGATGGTATTTGGGGCATTGAAGTCTCCGCCAAGAATAATGTCACGGTGTTTTGGAAAGGATCGAAGAAAATGAAAGAGAGGAGAGAGAATTGTGGTAGAATTTGGGGGATTATAGACGTTCACAAGTGTGAGAGGTGGGTTCGGGGGGTCTGGGTAATACGAAATGGCTGTTACATATGGAAGTAACGTGGATGGAACATCTTCCACTTCATAAGCGATATCCCGGCGAATATAAATGGAAGACAGCGGCGCGGCGGGGTCGGCGTGCAGAGCTCGGTAGCCTGGGATGTTTTTGGTATGCCTTGTTTCTTGTAGTAGGATAAAGTGAGGTAGTGTGGTTTGCGTAAGGAGCCATTGCTGTAAGGGGGTGCGGTTTGTGGAGAGGCTACGGCAGTTCCACTGAATTATTGTGATCGCCATGATGCTTGTTATTGGAAGGGTTAGGTGGAGCGAGAAGGGTGGCGGGTTTAATTTTGGGGGCTAGGCCTACTGACGCAGCGGGTATGGGGTGGGTGCGCTTGAAGGGGTGGTTCTTGTCTTCCATAGGGCCTGGGGCGTCATTAAATGCTTTGTTTATGGTGGAGTTCAGATTGTCAAGGGACTGTGTGAGGTTTGAAATGAGCGTCTCGAGGTTGGAAGTACGTTGGTCTTGTGCCTCGATACGTTTTTGTTGCATCTCAACGAGGGATGTCAGTGCGGTTACGCGAGAGGTAAGCTCCGTCAGCCCCAGCTCCAGCTGTTCAACGCGGCAGGGAGAGGGGGAGGTTGTGGGTGCGGGTGCGGGAGTCGTCGGCGACCTTACCTGGTGTACAGGTTTCTGCAGGGGTGAATCTTGCTTCACCGGAGCAGGCGTGTGGTATTCCGCAGGCTTCGGTTGTGCACTCGGTGCTGGTTGAATCACAGGGGTTGGTGACACCTGGGTCAGACGCGGGTGCTGGCCCCCCCACTGGGCATGTGTAGGCAGTAGGCTTGACGAGGCGCGCACCTTGGGTATAGATGAGGGACTGGAGGGTTTTACTGGGGGTTGTGACGTGTTCAGACTCTTCCACTGCTGTCTGTGTAGGAGGCGCTGCTTCTTGGCCGCGTTGGCGCAGGCTTCATCCCGTTGCATCCGAACTGGGCATATTTCTGCAAAGGGAGTGTGATGGCCTTGACCATGAAGACACCATGGTGAGCAGGAATGTGGTTCATCAGGCTGGCTGATGGGTGTGGAACAAGTGGGGCACAGGCGCTGGTTTCCGGGGCAGGCACACGTGCGATGTTCATATTGCAGGCAGATAGTGCAATGATGGGTCCGGGGCTTATGGGGACGGCAGCGGAATTCGAGTCGTTGGTAGTACACGGAAAATGGAACGTGCATGCCGGCGAAAGTGATCAGGGCGGAGTTCGTATTTCCCATGCGGCGGGCCAGTAGGATGTCGGCTTGATAGCTGTCTAAATCACGCAGAAGTTCTTCTTGGGTAGCGTCAGGGGCAATTCCGTGGATAACCCCGCGGCACGAGTTGGTTGGAGCTGCGAGGTATGGAGCTACGGCATATATGCGGCCAGCGAGCACGATGCTCTCAACGCTGAGAAGGCGGCTGGCGAGTTCGATGTGGTGGGTCTTGAGTATGGCGAGGCGGTTGCGATTGCGTAGATGGACTGAAACGTCGGCACAAGTATGCGCCGGGAGCTTTGCTGCTCGTATGAAAGCTGGGAGAATGTCCAGCAGCTGGGCGGAGGTGGCGGAAGGTAACGCTGGCAGGTGGACACAAACCGCATGGAGGTCAAAACTTGGGCGGGCAGCAAGTCGAGGCTTTCGGACATTTCCGGGCGTTGTCCATTCTCCTTCAGGCTCATCCAACTCGATAGGGGTTGGAGTGGAAGTGGGATCTGACGTCGGAGTCTCGTCAGCCATGCCGGCACGCAGCAGTGGTAGGGTAGGGCTAGCGAGGCGGTCACCGCTTCAAAACTTGAAGTGGCCGAAGACGACGATCCGTGGTAACGGTGAGAAGGCCGCTTCCCATACAACTCCCGGCGAAAAAGGCCCGGGCAAGGGCGGCTGGTGAAGGTCGCGGCGTTTCGGTGGTTGCGGAGCACGCCGCCGGCACGTCCGTTCACTTCGGAGCCTCCCTTTCCCGGAAACCCAACCCGGTAGTTAAGTGGCTATGACGTCGCGCTGCTGATCCCGAAGTCGCAGATTTGATCCCGGCCGTGATCGCCACATTTCAATGAGGCAAAATGTAAGAACACTGGTGTACCACGAAATACGTGCTTGCCAAAGAACCCCAGGGGGTTACAGTGGAATTCTGTCCACTTCCGCATTTTTTCCGGCTGGCTGGACATTCCTGCTCATGGTGTAGCGAAACAAAATTCTTACCGTGTTTTTCGCGTTGCTTATTTATCGGCTATCCCAGTTTGCTCTCTGATCTACACCACTCTCTTCCTGGCCTAACGTTAAGAGACACGAAGAGAGCGGTGCGGACCAGAGAGCAAACGGGGATAGCCGATGTTCTAGTTGACATTAAAAGAAAGAAATGGAGCTGGCCAGGCTATATGTAATGCGTAAGATGGATAACCGGTGCACCATTAGAATTACAGAATGGATACCAAGAGAAGGGAAGCGCAGTCGAGGACGGCAGAAAACTAGATGGGGTGATGAGGTTAGGAAATTTGCAGGCGCAAGTTGGAATCAGCTAGCGCAAGACAGGGGTAATTGGAGATCGCAGGGAGAGGCCTTCGTCTTGCAGTGGACATAAATATAGGCTGATGGTGGCGATGATTTATTGGTTAAGACATGAGCCAAAAAAAAGACAGAAAGCTGATGCACAAATTGATGGCAGTGATTTGCGAACATAAACTGTTGGAAGTCGGACACGCGCATAATAAGCCTTTTTTGCATTTTGATGAAAAAAAGGACGAATTTTGGACCAATCCAATACATGACGCTTATTGGTGGATGATGACATCATCCAAAAGCGACAAGCACTGGACAAAAATGTCCAATACATGTAGCGCAATTCTGTAACCATCATGCCACAAAGTAAAATGCAGGCCACATTTATCAGAATCCACAACATGGAGTGATGACCTGTTGATTTGTACTTGATGTCGCATCAATGGTTGGCTGATTGACGGCGATTTAGGTGGTGCTATTCGAGAAAACTGTATGGAAGAGATTTATACCCGTGCCACACGGGCAAAGGAAAGTGCACTTTGAGGGAGTGCACTACGCGGCTAGTGTCATTCGCAGGCTGCCACACGCGAACGCTTAGTGACACTCACTGCAGAGCGCACTCGCCGGCGAAGTGTGTAGCCTCGTTAGGAATGAGTAAAAAATAAGTAAAATTCTATTGAAAGAAGAGTCAGTAGTAATTTTTAATATTTTGTTTTAAATTGCTAACGCTACAAGATAATAAAATGTGCCACACCGCAAAAAAACAACAAGAACAGCAAAAAACTACTCTCGCTCTCGAGTTGTCACGATCACGCCGGGTCTTTTTGACTGTTATTGGTCAAGTTGCCGTCCTTGCCAGTGCTTGTAAAGGTGGATTGTAAATTTTGTTTCTAACAATTCGCGCACTAGTTTTTATATTACCAACATGTGCTTTCGCGTCTGGCTCCCGATTGCCATGGCCATCAATTTGAAAGAACACTTTTCTTGCTCAAAGTGCACTTTACTTTGCCCGTGTGGCATGGGCATTATAGAAAACCAGTCAATACAGGCTTAGTTAACTGCACAATATAAAGACAAGGGTTTTATTAAAAAGAGAAAAATGTCGCTGTCTCGCGCAAAATGCGAATCGTCCATTGCGATAGCAATTTAGTGGACAGCTATACGAAGTAAGGATAGTATATTTATCGGCCGTATAAAATTGCCAATGTAGGCATACAAACTAAATTAACAAACATATCGTCACGCCCGCACAAGCAAACATGAACGCATCTTACTAGATGACGCCTGAAACTCGCTGTCAAAACGCTGGAGTGAGTAAGCACGGCAGCAGCAGCGAGCGACTTGAACTCCCGCTGGCGCTCGCATATCAACGCGAACTAAGCCGCGAAAACACAGCGCAAGGCGGAGTTTGTCCCCGCCGCAGACGGCTTTCCAGATACAGCGGCCGGGCAACCCCCCCCCCCCTCCCTACCCTCCCTCCGGAGCGTTGCGCGTGATTGGAAGACGGATGCGCTTCCTGCCCGCTTCGCTCTCATTCGTGCGAGGGATTGGGCCGCGATCGCCTCCTCACCCTCGCACGCTTTCACTCGCACATATCGAATACGGCGCGCGGCGACGATTTTATTGGCCTTGGAATTTATACGGAGCCTCACGGCGACGGCGACGACGATGACGACAGCAGAAATGCGCTTGGAGTGTCCATATAATTGCTATCGCAAAAAATATAATGGCAAGAAAGGAAAACTTCTAGATAATCGGTAGAACATTAGAGTTACAGAATGAATACCAAGAGAAGGAAAGCGCAGTCGAGAATGGCAGAAAACTAGGTGGGGTGATGAAGTTAAGAAATTCGCAGGTGCAAATTGGAATCAGCTAGCGCAAGACAGAGGTAATTGGAGATCACAGGCGGAGGCCTTCGTCCTGCAATGGACATAAATATAGGCTTATGACGATGATGAGGATGATGTTGATGACTACGTAATTATCTTATGTAGGCTAGGTGACTGTCGCGGCCTGGTTTTGAAGGAGATGCCAATAAATATCATCGTCATCATCATCCTAGTAATAATCGTGCAGCAGCGTGAAGACAGAGAAACGCGGGCAACTCTTCAGGATGGGCGAGTCCCTCCACTTCCTTCGGTTTCAAAGCATTTCTGATGGAAGACGCTAGATCACCCTCATCCGCTGCGGCTTCACGTGAAGCTCTTCGACGGCGGTACCATCGTCGACGTAGAGGAATGACGGCCTGTGTTGAATCGTCTCGCACCATTTGTTTGTAGGACCAAATAGTACAGCCGCAGGGAATCCTTCTATGAGTCATCATGAGCATAATGGCAGCGTGCTTTAATACACTTAACGCGGTGGGTGCCCTCAAGTGGTTAGGGCACTGGAGATAAGTGAACATTCGCTTCCCTGTTCACAATAACATATTTGAGATACCTTATCTTGAAACAGTTGTCACATTTCTGGGGCAATGAATGTATGTAAAATTAAATTGAACGACGGAGATGGCAAGAGATTACATACAGGGAAGTGGTTGCCTAAAACGCAAGCTTCAAGGTGATCATGTTCTCAAGCATGGCTACCTGCCTGATAGGTTGGATTTATTCAAACGGGTGTCTAAAAGGGGGATGAAAACGAAATAAGCATAAATGATTCCTTCCTTGAATTCATCATATAGAGAATATTGATCGCAATTTGCCATTATCCAGCATAGCTATCATTCGCAGTCCTTACTGTGCTCGAACGTAGAACATTTCTAGGCAGAATATTACTTTTTGAGTTTATTGACACAGATTTAAACCCCTTCGGCTTAATTCTCTAGAGCAACACAGACAGAGAACTTGCCTGCTCAGGAGCTGCAGATTGTTCGCATAGTCTGTAGGTATAAAGAGCACAACGAGTGGCCAGCTCTTTGGTGCACTCTTCCATGTTATTAGACTTGCTGGCGAAAAAGCTGGAAATTTTTTTTAGCTGCTGTGCTCAAGACGACCTCGAAGTCGTCGTCAGAGAAGCTACTGCTGCCGGAGTTAAGCACCGGGGCCCTGTCGTCCTTGACTGACAGCGATGAGCTAGCACCCTGGCGACAGAAACTAATCGAGGCGGGTGGAAAGAAAGGAAACACAATGTAGCAAATATGAGTAAGCAGCAGCCGTTGTTCTATTTTCTTCTCTTTTATTGAAGTCGACATAAACGGAGGAGTTGCTCTAATTCGATTGTTCACACGTCACCGCGAGCGTGCTTGAAACTCATACAGCGTACTCCACGTATAAACAGTGAGAGCTTTACGGAGTAGAGTGATGTGTTATCGCTTCTAGTGCTTAGTGTTTTAGGGGCCACTGTAATTTTTTTTGGCGTTGGCTCTGTTAGACAGCAACCACACTCATAGCACCTGGGCGCCCACTTTCATTCCTCGCCTTCAACGCCCGATGGCTACCGGTTTGCCTGCGGTGTCGCCCAGAGACAGCCATTTAGCGGCGACCCTGTCTGTCTTCATTAGCAGCATGAAAAACTGCTTGGTCACACTGTAGCGTGTCGGACGAGAAAGATTGGGGTCAGGCAAGAACGATGGTAATTCGTCCTCTGCTGTTTGTTTCGGTTTTATTTTCGTGTACATAAGTGAAAATATTTTTTATGTGCAATGATATTCGTCACTCATAGAGTCTTACCCGGTTTAGAAGGAATATAGATGAACACAAATAGAAAGAGAAAAAATAAATAAAAGGCCGGGATGTTAACCAGCACTAAGAACGGTTGGCTGTCTTGCACGTGGACAAAGGGTAAATAGTAAGAAAAGGTCAAGATGAGAAAGAGTGAAGAGCTTATGTGCACTGGGGTCACCGACCTAAGGAAGTTCTCATCTCTACGTCAAAGACGCTAGTTCAGTCCAGTTGCCTTCGGAAATCGCATTAGCACTTTCGTAGCCTCCTGTCACTGTGACAGAGTGATCATTTTCCTAAGATCTTGTTTACCTCATTTAAAGTGGTGCCGGTGTTCGCACAGCTTGCATCTTCAAGGAATCGGTAGCTTAGCACAGAATGTGCTCCACTGTTTCCTCGCAACCACAGACATTGCAATCGGTGCTGTTGGGCATTCCTATCAAAAATGCAAGTATGCCCTGCTAAAAGAGCGCCCAGGCGCAAGCGACAAAACCATGCCTCTTCACTTTTGGTTAGACCGGGTCACCGGCGCAGTCACTAGAGCTAATACAAACAAGGGTGAGTGAGAGCTGGCGAGTGCCACTACAGTAACGTTGCATCATGCGCCAGCTTACTTACGTGCTGGGCTGCATCATGTCTTGAACAAGTTATATAACGAAGGAAACCAAGTGTCTTGTGTTCTCTCTGCTGGTCCCCGTTGTAGGGCTAAATGGCGCTATTTCTGTATGGATCGTTGCCCTTTTCTTGCATTTTGCAATTCGAGTAAGGTACTGACAGATAAAGCAGCATGAAGCCAATAATGCTAACCTCTGCACCTGCTGTTCTACTAAGCATACCTACCTGCGCGCATTATAGAGAAAAGCATGAAATGCGTATGTACTGCGTACGCGCCATTACCACGAACAGGTACCACAGTCGTAAAGTAACTGCGTGTCGATGTAAACCTCCAGACCTCGCAGTAGTCGTTTTGTCTAACTAAGCAATTTGACGTTACTTCGCAGTTACATTTTTCATATGTGTTTCTATGTATTTTTCGCGCTGACGTTTTTGTATAAGTTCAAAGCTAAACAAGCAGCATGGATAGTTTAGATGCCACTAAAAAGTTATTATTTCCTTTAAACAACGCAAGTTTAGCAAGTGTCAATTCAGACGGGAATACAACCGGAGGAACCTGGTTCTACGTCTGCAGGAGATATGGTAAACAGCGAACTAAACTGCGTTGCGCGAACATGGACACGGCCGATTTTCTTAAAGCATTGTTTTATTTGCCAACTTTACCGGTTTTCGCGTCGTTTCTGTCTGCTGGGTCGTTCAGCATCCCGGCGAATGTATTTGTATAGATATTGTGTATAGCTAGCTGAATCTGGATCGGCACTCAGCTGATCAAGGCCGTCGCGACTCACTCTACTTGGCTTATTAATAAACGCCTTTTGTTGGCGTAACAGAGTGGTGGAGTGTGCTGGGTACGACACTACGTACCACGGAGCCGCAACATCTAGAACTTCGCCGGAGCCGCCGTCTTGCCGGTCTCTCGCCAACGACGTTCATCATGTCTCAGGACGGAAGTGGACAAACGCCAGCGCCAGGTGTACCAGCTCAAAGGTCAACTCCAGTTCGACCTTTGCAGCAGTACATGGAACCACGCTCGTTCGCAGGAAAAGCGGGCGAAGATGTCGACGAGTGGCTGACACATTACACACGGGTGAGCCGCTACAACCGTTGGGACTCTGCCACTCAGCTTGAGTATGTCGTACTGTTTCTGAGTGAAACAGCGCTGATGTGGTTTGAAAATCACGAATACTCCCTGACAACGTAGGAGCGCTTCGTTGAATAAATTAAGTGTTTTGGAGACTCCTACGCCAAACAGAAACGCGCGGAGCGAACCCTAGCTCAAAGAGCTCAGACTCCTGGAGAAGTGTGCACTACGTACATCGAAGAGATACTCAAGCTGTGCAAAATAGTGAATTCACAGATGTCGGAGGAAGACCGAGTCGGGCATCTCCTTAAAGAAATTGCTGAAGGTGTCTACAATGTCCTTATAGGCAGGGAACACATTGATTCCGTCTCAGATGTCGTATACGTCACTGCCGTACGTTTGAGACGTTGAAGACTCGTCGCATTGCGCCAAAATTTAGACGACTGGCGAATGTGACAACCGTTTCCAGCGTCGATGAGAGCCCGTCCACCAATCTTTCGTCCACTATACGGCAGATTGTGCGTGAAGAACTGCGGCGACACGAGGTACTTGTGTGCAGCGTCATGCAACAACCTGCTGCCTATTTCCCGCCAGCATTGTGCGCTCCGTGGCAGCCGTCGGTATGTGTCACGGACATCACCCACAGAGGAGCTCCATGGCCTCGTGAAGGCACATTTACGCCCGAACAACGACGAGAACACCCTCGCCCCGGCAGGTTTCCACGCAGGCCGACTGTTCCTCCTGTTCAGCAGGTTCAGCCACTTCACTCGGCCAGACGACCCCTCACGGCTGAGCGCTTCGAGGAGCCGTTCATCGATCGTCGTTTACCTGTGTGCTACAGCTGCGGCGACTTGGGCCACATTGCCAGGTACTGCAATCGCCGCCAACCACCGACGTTCGACCGATCTACGATGTCAAGGCGGTACCGCAATCTACTTGATGAAACGTACTCACCCTCGTACACATATCCAGGATAGATAGATAGATAGATAGATAGATAGATAGATAGATAGATAGATAGATAGATAGATAGATAGATAGATAGATAGATAGATAAACTTTAATTCAAATATAGTTTTGTCTTGCCCCAATGGGGCATCGCTAATGGTCGGGGCCCCTAGTCCAGGGCTCCGCTGGCTCTTGCCATCTTCTCTGCTCTCTGGATCAGCTTGAGCTGGTCGTCGAGGGCCGAGCTGGACAGCAGTGCCTCCCATTGCTCCCTCGTGGTGTTCGTGTCATGGTGTTCTATGTTGTGTAGCGTGCACTCCCACGTAATGTGGTATAGGGTTGGTGTGGCCCCACACCACGGGCATTCGTCCCTGTAGGCTGTGGGGTGCAGGCGATGTAATATGTGTAGGTTCGTGTAAGTGCCTGTCTGGAGCCTACGCCAGGCAGCGGCATCCTCCGTCTTTAGTATTCGATGGGGTGGGGGATATCGCAAGCGACTACCTCTGTGGTAGTTCAGGATTGCTGAATACTCGGGGTCAACTGGGTCAGGGTCATCTGCAGTCGGCGTGATGAGTGCTTGGTTATATGCAAATTCTCGAGCTGCTCTGTCGGCATACAGGTTACCCGTGATGGCTATGATGGTTATGATGGTGTTGTCGTCAGTGTCCTCCTTGGGTATTTGGGCTAGGACTTGTGCCGCAGGTCTTGCGATTCTTCCCTGTAGGAAGTTGCGGCAGGCCTGCTGGGAGTCCGTGAGGATCGTCAGTGGTTTTCTTGCGTGTTGACCTTCGCGGATGGCTAACGCGATGGCCAGTTCTTCCGCTTCCGTGATCGTGCAGGGGCGGGTCGATGCACTGGAGGTGACGTGGCCTCGGCGGTCGCATACCACTGCCACTGTGCCCTTTTTCTTCGTTCCGTACATAGCGGCGTCCGTAAAACGGGCCGTGGTATCGAACCTGAATGTTTTCTCTATGTATTGGGCCCTTGCTTTCCTCCTTCCGGAGTGTAGGTTAGGGTCCATGTTGCGTGGTATTGGGGCAATGTGATACCTGTCCTGGACGTGACGAGGTATCGTGCAGGTTTCTTGGGTTCGTGTTGTTGTGGCTTTGAAGCCCAAAGTTTGTAGGACCCGTGTGAGTCCGCGCAAGTCTCTGTTGTTGTGAGACGTGAAGGGCTTCTGTGAGTTCGCTGAGGGTGTTGTGTAACCCCAGCGCCAATAATTTCTCAGTCGATCTACTCATCGGCAGGCGGAGAGCGGTCTTGAAAGCCATCCTCAAGAGCGTGTCGGCCTGTTTCGTCTCGGATTGTGTGAGATGGTAGTAGGGCAGGCTGTATGCGATTCTGCTCACCACCAGGCTTTTGACCAGTCGGAATGTGTCCCCTTCCTTCATGCCTCTATTCTTCGATGTTACACGGGATATCATGCGTGATATCGCCTTGACACTGGTTTTGAGGAGCGTAAGGGTGTGTGTAGCACGCTGGTTAGACTGCAGCCACATGCCCAGCACCCTGAGCAATGACGTTTCTGGTATGAGGCTCCCGTTGAGGTGTACCTCGATTTCTCGTCTTGGGTCTGTGGGGACTGTGTGGTTACCCCGGCCTCGCCAGACTCGTATGAGTTCAGATTTCTCGGGCGAGCATTGTAGTCCCCGTTGGCTGACGTATTCTTGGATGAGGTCAGCTGCAGTTTGCAGCCGTTCTTCTTTTTCAATAAGGGACCCTGTTGTGCTCCAGAGAGTTATGTCGTCTGCGTAGAAGGCGTGGCGGAGGCCTTCTACGTCCTGCAGTTTTCTTGCGAGGCCGATCATGGTGACATTGAAGAGCGTGGGTGAGGTGACTGCTCCTTGTGGTGTGCCCTTGTTGGGACGGTGGTATACTGCAGTCTGGATCTCCCCAATCTTCAGCTCTGCCGTGCGGTGGCTTAGGAAGCTCTGAACGTACTTGTACGTTCGCTCACCGCAGTTGGTGTTGGCGAGCCCTTCTAGGATTCCTTGGTGGCTGACGTTGTCGAAAGCTCCTTTGATGTCGATTGCTAGGAGGGCATGTTCGCCGCTGCGGGGAACGTTGCTGAGGACTTCTTCCTTGATTTGCAGTAAAACGTCTTGTGTGGACAAGCCTGCGCGGAAACCAAACATGGTGTCTGGCAGGTGCTTGTTGTCTTCTAAGTGTCCCTGTAGTCTCTTGTGTATGATTTTCTCGTACACCTTGCCGAGGCAGGATGTGAGCGAGATTGGTCTCACGAACGCCATGATCAGAAACCTTAGCGACAAGGCCATCTCCGCGCTCACGGCCTTTCTCAACCAACACTGGGAACAAGGTACGGTGCCGGCGATGTGGAAACATGCACGCATAATCATGAACCCCAAACCGGGGAAGAAATTGGCAATTGAAAATCTGAGACCAATCTCACTCACATATCCAGGAAGCAACCCTCGCCAGCACCCGGAGACGCTGCGGAACCGTTCTCCAGCATGGGATCGCAGCCTGACACCACCACCCGCTCCACGCGTAAACCGGTCGCCGTCTCCACGGCGTCGCTACCCGTCGCCACCTACGGAAAACTAGTCAGCGCGGCCGTTGGAGGTGAGGTCGCTTGACAATCTTCGATGTCTACAGAGATACCTCCACCCATTTGTATGCTTAAGAAAAAGGTGTCTGTACTGATTGACGGAGTTTCAACAATGGCCTTAGTGGAAACGGGAGCAACCGTTTCAGTGATGAGTTTTGCATTTAAAAGCCTCCTAGGACGAAAAGTAATGTTTCGCTGGGACCGGGTTGATACGTTTCGTGGAGTGAGTGGGGAGTTGTTACATCCTGTCGGGGTTTGCAATGCGGCCGTTATCTTGGGCGTTCAAATATTTAACGCGGAGTTCGCAGTCCTGTCTCATTCTAGGCATTCCATAATCCTGGGCCTTAATTTTTTGAAACTGTGTGGTGCCACTGTCGACTGCAGAACGGGAGAAATTAGTCTAGATACGAGCTTTTCGGCTGCGTTTACGGAAGGCCCACCAAATTAAGAAAGTGTGCTTTGTGTATCCAGTGATACAGTAGTGCCTCCGTTGTGTGCAGCGTGTGTTTCAGTCACCTGTTTCCCTACCACCGACGTACGTTTGACGTTACCGTGGAGCCCATTCATCTGAGCTGCATCAAGAGGAATGTGCTGATACCGTATTGCACGCTGTCAGTTGTTCACGGACGCACAGGCTTATGGACCGTAAACTGTTTCAGTGAACCTGCAATACTACCACAGCGTTTAAACTTGCCGCCTACCATGAAGATCAAGTGCTGTCACTCGCCATTCTTACAGAGGCCCCTGATTCTTCGGATGAACGTCGCTTCGTTAATGCATGCCCTCCAGCGGACTCCTCCATTCTAACTATGGTGAACAAGTCACTCAGCACTATCCAGCATCAGGAAGCGGCGAATATTCTGGTAAAACACGCCGGACTGTTTGAATTTTCACAGCAACAGGGGCAACCATCGTTTCCCCCTTCTCGAATACACGATCGCATATATACGGGATCAGCCCAACCATTGCGACAGAAGCCGTACAGAGTCTCACCATCGGAACGCAAGGTGATCAACGATCAAGTCCGCGAAATGCTAAATAAGAATGTTATCCAAGAATCCTGTAGTCCGTGGGCAGCGCCAGTGATCCTGGTTAAAAAGAAAGATGGTACATGGCGATTTTGTGTTGACTACCGTCGCCTAAACGCCATCACCAAAAAAGACGTGTATCCACTTCCACGTATTGATGATGCCACCGACTGCTGTTCATCAGCATCTTACTTTTCGTCTGTTGACCTGAGGTCGGGGTACTGGCAGATTCCTATGCACAAGGCAGACAAGGAGCAAACGGCATTTGTAGCACCAGACAGACTTTTTCATTTTAATGTGATGCCGTTCGGGCTGTGTAATGCGCCTGCGACTTTCGAGCGCTTCATGGACAACATCCTGCGTGGTCTGAAGTGGGAAGTGTGCATGTGCTCTCTAGACGACGTAGTGATTTTCGGGCGCACGTTCAGTGAGCACAGCGCACGTCTCGACCTTGTGTTAGACTGCTTAGAAAAAGCGGGCTTGGGGCTCAACTCGAAGAAATGCCATTTTGGAGTGCGCCAAACACTGGTTTTGGGTCATCTAGTGGACAAGGACGGCATACGACCCGATCCAGCGAAGACTGCTGTCGAAGCCTTCAAACAACCTCGCTCAGTAAAACCGCGACAATTCGCTGTTGATCCCGATCAGAATCAGCGCACGGAACGCGATTGCTTCTCGGTTGGATGTCTTTTTAACGCGAAAGCGTTAAAGGCCCCGAGTCGCAGAAAATCAGGCGTCGGCAACTGGTGTGCGATGCGGGCGGCGGAGAAAATCCCGAACCGCCCCGACCGTGCAGGCCCTCCACGTGGTGCAAGGTTTTGGTGAACATAAATTGAAATTCTCACAGTGAAATTCGTCAGGAAAATTGTAAAGTACAACTTTATCATTCGGCGTCGGATTCGCCGTCGGAGTGTTTACGAATCTGCGTCGGATGGTAATTTTAATGTACTAGAAAACCTAATTCTGCTACGAGGAAACTCATACACAAACCCTTTTTCGGCATTTCTACCAGACCTACAGCCGCGCGTTGCGATGCGAACGGGTCCCGATAACGCTATCGCGTTCTACTCCTAATGGCGAAGCTTAAGCGTCCACCTGTTTTTTTTGTAACTATTGGCTGTCAAATTGGGGGTGCGGCCCTTATATGGGTGCGATCCTTACACGGATTTACACGGTAAGAATCTTCCTTCGTGTAATTGTCTTCAAGTTTGCTATCATACTGCTTCGCCTTCCCGGCCAAACTGCACTGCTGCGCATGACTGCTAGACTTCTATTTATTCTGATTTAGAGTGAATCTGCCTTGGAATAATTTCGGTTACTGAGTGAATTTTATATACAAGATGTTTCAGCGAGCACTTTCAAAAATTTTTAAAGGTTGCTTGTGGCAGCTAGCACAATTCTAGTTCATGAGCTCGCCTGCGTGAAGTTGCGGACATTACACAAAAAATTGAAATGCACAATCGACTAATTAAGAAAATTAACCAATTACTTTTTAGCTAATTACCTCTTTGCCCATGTTGCAGTATACAAATACTTGCCATGAAGTTCGGATCCACTTGGAACTAAATCTAAGGCTGACACCAGTGTCGACATATGAATTCTCTAACTTTGCGGAGAAATGCATTGGCATGCCAGTGACTTTCTTAACAAAACGTCGTTTTACGCATCGAATCACAAATGTATGAATATATATATATATATATATATATATATATATATATATCAATTATGAAGTTTTACATGCGAAAACCACGATCTGATTATGAGGCACGCCGTAGTGGAGGGCTCTGGAATAATTTAGACCACCTGACGTTCCTTAACGTGCACCTAAATCTAAGTATACGGTTCTAGCATTTCGCATCCATCGAAATACAGCCGCCGTGGCCGTGATTTGATCCCGCGACCTCATGCTTAGCAGTCCAACACCATAGCCACTAAGCAACCACGGTCACTTAGCACAAAAGTAACTACAACGCCAATGCATTTCTCCGCAATTTTCGGGAAGTAATATCTCAGAACTGGTGTCATCCTGAGAATTAGTTCCTATAGTGCATCCGCCTTGCGAACTCCACGGCTAGAATTTGTAAATTGCAACATGGGTCATAAGATAATATGTTGAAAACCTAATTGGTGAATTACTGCTAATTAGTCGATTATACATTTCAATTTTTTTTGCAAGTAATGTCCGCCTGTTCATGTAGAGCAGCTAATGAATTAGAATTGTGCTATCTGCCACAGGCAACCTATAAAATTTTTCTGAAAGTGTTTGCTGAAACACGCTGTATTGCATTGGCCTCTGCATGCAAGAGGCGAGGTTTCCATCCCTAATGCGTAAATGTTGTAAATAATTAGAAGAGCTTTTTTTCCCCTTTTATTTTGTCGCCAGTCGTTAGCATTGACTAATGGAAAGAGTATCAATATTGAGACACATATCACTCACGTGCTTTTCACACGCCGTTGATAGAAGGCTCTGCCGAAGGGGTCACTGAAGTCTGCAGGTTTTTTATAGTTTAAAAAAGCACGCAAAGTAATTTGAAGTGAGGTGAACATGCATCAACATATTCATTCTCTAGGCATAGGCGAGTATCCATTTAGTTGGCTTACCTCCTATATAATAAACTTTTTCCTGTGTATATATTTAAATATATTGTCTGCATGTGCATGGTGTTCTCAGCAGAAATTTAAAAAAAATGTTGAATTGAGGAAACACGGATGAGGTAGCCGCCGCTGGTGCTTCTAATGCGCTTGTCCTCCTATTCTCAGGATTTGCCGAAAAAAGCGAAAGGATAAATGAAAAGCCGTGCACGTCCGCGCCAATGACGATGCCGGAAGCTTGTAGGCACAACAAAAGTGAAAATGTAGAGGCAACGCAAAAGAATACTCCAATTATGTGGGCAACAGAACTCCGGTAATGACACTTTAGGGACGGGTGGGGGGGGGGGGGGGGGGGGGGGGGCGAGGCTACAGATGACCGTGGAGGTGGAGGCTCTGCCCCCCCCCCCCCGGGAAAACTCCTGAGGGGGCTCGAGCCCCGGAGCCCCCCCCCCCCCCCCACCCCCCGTAGTCGGCGCCTATGCCTTAAGCTATGCCGAGGTTGCTGCACGGCCACATCTATCGACTTTTGCTTTTTCAGCACCGCCGTTTGCAGCACCACCACGTCCAATCCCTCCAGTTTATGGCACCAGATCACCAGCTATAGCACAGGACCCTGGCGTACACCCGACAATCGCCCCGTGTGCTCCTTCTGTGGAATCCCTGGTCACGTGGCACGGCACTGTAGCCATCGCTTATGGATTCAAGGTAATGAACAACCTGTCCCCTCCTACGTTTCACCAGCTTCGTCCGTCTCACCACCAAATGACTCGCACTTGCCGTCTACACGCAACGTCATTCCTTCTGCCCGCGATCGTCGCTCGCCATCCCCTCGTCGCCGCTCCCTTTCCCCCATGCGGCGGCGTCCGGCCCCATCGGAGCAGGAAAACTAGCTACCGCAGTTCAAGAGGCGAGAACTGCGTTCCAGTCGAACCACACAAGGCCTCGCTCTCTTCCGACGAACGTAATCGAAGTATCCGCAGAAGGAGTCGTCACACTAGCATCAGTCGACACAGGCGCCGCCGTTTCAGTAGTTACGGAAACAATTTGCCGCAAGCTTCGAAAAGTAATGACACCCCTATCAGCGCTGTCACTCCGGAAAGCAAGTTCCCAGTGCATTACCCCTGTGGCCGTATGTACCGCCCCCATCGCCATCAAGGATTCACGTAGAGCACTGCACGGGCCGATTTTTTCAGCCCGGGCCCGGCCTCGGCCCGATTTTACGTCGGGCTACCCGCCCGAGCCCGACCGAAAGTTTTATGGCGAGACCCGGGTCCGGCCCGGGCCCAGATATAATCTACGTTACCCGCCCGGCCCAGCTTGCCACCCCTTTTCCTTAAGCGCGAGCCCGGCCCGAGTCCGGCCCGAGCCCGGCTCGAAACCAGCCCGAACCCGAACCAAGACCGAAAAACACCACTGAGTGGCATTAAAAAACTAAAATAAAGAAGAGAATGAAAGGAATTTATTCTTAAAGCATAAATACATGTCATAGGCAATTATGCACACTATTCGAGTGGTCTGAACGCAAATACCAGCGCGCGAAGAAGTACGAATGACCCTGACGAGCAGTATCGCCAGCACTCTCCAACGGCGCGACTTTGATGCGGCTCAATCCACTTCTATCGCCATGCCGCCGCAGTATTTTTCCACGTCGGGCGCCTCACTGCAATACATGCGCCGCCCCAGCCCTTCGTCCCACTCAACCGTATTCTAGTACACTCTAGCCGAAGTGCAGCCACGACCACTGATCTCCACGCCACGACAGGTCCTGAGTGCAGCGCATGGATGGAGTAAATGGAGAAAGAAAGCTTCTTGTTCCTCCATGGTGCAGCGTAATGCGCTGCTGCCAGGCGGCCGGTTGAGAACATGCGTGCAATCATAGATGGACGCAGTGCCATATTTCAGCCGCGTCACGAATTATCTTATCTTACCAGCAATCGTTTTACCAATTCGCCTTTGAAGAATCAGCAAGTCGCGAACGCGCTTACACTGTGCTGAAAGCATTATTTACATTGATTTAGGTAAGGAACACAATGGCATCCTTCGGTTTGAGGTGACTTCGGTCTTTCTGGACTTTTACATTCTGTTCAAACATTGCAAAACACGGCGGAAGAAGATAAGGGAAGTACACAGGAGTAGCACTGCTAGCTTCTAGCTGCGCCGGGGCAACAGGTTTTTCAGAGTCGAGACTCGCGAGGCTAACTCGCTGCACGTTACATGCACACCACCAGAAAGTCGGAGCCCGGCCCGGGCCCGCGTCAAAATACCCGAGCCTGGCCCGGGCCCTGGTTAAAAAGCCCATGCCGTGCCCGAGCCCGGCCCGAGCCCGTGAAAAAACTGCCCTATACCCGACCCGACCCGGCCCATGGGACGGGCCTGGCCCGGGCTTTCGGGTAAGCTCAAGCCCGTGGAGTGCTCTAGATGCACATACGCAGTCGAGTTCGTCGTCCTCTCATCCTGTTCATACGACGTCATCTTGGGGTGGGACTTCCTTTCTGATCATCAGGCCGTCATTGATTGTTCTCGCGCCGAAGTTGAATTTTCTCCACTTCCCGATTCCCGTTTACATGACCTTGGCGATTTTGGTGATAAACTGGTCGTTACAGGAGACATCACCATCCATCCACACTCTTCGGTGACTGCGAATGCCTGCTCTACTTTCGCCACTTGCACTACTGCCCTCTTTGTCCCATTGGACATTTTTCTTCGCCGCCGATGTTCCCTTCCCATCGCTGTCCTAAGTGTCAGCAGTGGCTGCATGCGACTGCTCGTTTACAATGCTAAGGCCACGCCCTTCGTCTTACGTCATGGTGAGTGCCTTGGACGTCGTCAGCCTGCCGACTCAGTAACCATTTTTGACGCACCTCTTGACAACACCTGTTCGGACGTGAGCACGTTGAATTATAGCTTGCCTTGTTCCCAGTCTACGCAATACGCCTTCCATAGCTCAGTAGATGCCCTCCGGAGCCCTACGCAGCCTTCGCAGCTTCTCAGCCTTCAGCGGAAATACCAATCTACGTTCGACTGCCAACAAGCCCCACTAGGCCGCACATCGACTGTACGTCATGAGATCGACACCGGCACCCACGCGTCACTGCGCCAGAGGCCTTGTCGTGTATCGCCCGTGGAGCGCCGTGTTATTAAAAACCAAGTAAGCGAAATGCTTGAGCGTGGCGTGGTTCAACCCTCTAGTACGCGTAGTCCCTGGGCGTCACCTGTAGTCCTGGTTAAGAAAAAAGATGGCTCCATTCGATTTTGCATTGACTACCCCCGTCTGAATAAGACGTCTACACTTTACTGCGCTTCGACGATGCTCTGGATTGTTTGCAAGGCGCGGAGTATTTTTCTTCGCTCGATTTACGCTCAGGCTATTGGCAAGTGCCTATGAATCCTGCCGATCGCCCGAAGACAGCCTTCGTGACCCCAGATGGCCTATATGAAATTAAAGTTATGCCATTTGGGCTTTGCAATGCCCCTGCTACCTTCGAACGAATGATGAACAATCTCATTCGTGGGCTAAAATGGAAGACATGCCTATGTTACCTTAACGATGTCGTCGTCTTTTCTCCAGATTTTCCCACACATCTGTACCGTCTCTAACAAGTCCTGCAGTGCATCACTGAGGCAGGCCTCCAGCTCAACTTGAAGAAATGCCGCTTTGGAGCCAAACACTTTGCAATACACGGCCACGTCGTATCGCAAGATGGCCTTCTACCTGATGCTTCCAAACTTCGTGCCGTCGCCGAATTCCCGAAACCCACGTCCCTAAAAGAACTTCGGAGCTTTATCGGGCTCTGCTGCTACTTTCGTCGTTTTATCCGGAATTTCGCTTCTATCATTGCTCCATTGACTCAGCTTCTTCACGGTGACATCCAACTTTCTACTTGGGCCACAGCTTGCGACGATGCCTTTGATAGAATGCGGCGTTTGCTCCCTTCGCCTCCCGTACTGCGTCATTTTGACCCCACGGAACCCACGGAAGTCCACACCGACGCCAGCGGCGCAGGACTTGGTGCCGTGGTTGCACAGCAAAAAAGTGGGCATGATGAATACGTAGTAGCCTACGCAAGTCGAACACTAACGAAAGCGGAATCCAACTACTCTGTCAGCGAAAAGGAGTGCCTGGCTATAATCTGTGCCCTTGGAAAATTCCGACCCTACCTGTACGGCCGCCCCTTCAACGTCGTTACAGATCACCATGCTCTATGTTGGTTGTCGACTTTAAAAGATCTGTCTGGCCACCTTGCGCGATGGGCTTCACGGTTACAAGTCTTCGACATACGCGTCATTTACCGGTCTGGCCGTAAACACACCGACGCGGATGGCCTCTCTGGGTCGCCTACACCAAGTGACATGACTTGCATTTCATCCATCGAATCGGCGTTTTCGTCGTCTGTGCATGTCAACATGGCTGTGGAGCAACGGAAACATTCCTGGATTTCGGCACTTATGGATTGTTTTTCTAACACTTCAACAACACGCCCTTCACGCGCTATCCGCCGCCAAGCTTCTCTTTTCGAGTTGCGGGATGGTGTTCTCTATGGTCGAAATTACGCTTACGGCGGTCGCAGATGGTTGTTAGTCGTTCCCCGCCATCTGCGCACAAATGTATGCTCCGCTCACCATTCAGACCAGCAATGCGCCCATGCCGGCCTCTTCAAGACATACGCCAGGCTTCGCTCCCGCTTTTATTAACATGGCATGTATAATTTTGTGTGAAAGTACATTCGCTCGTGCACAGCGTGTCAACGACGCAAGCTTCCGACGCAAGCTGCGACCATTCGGCCGCGTTGGCATCGATCACTACGAGCCTCTTCTCTGCACATCAGCTGGCAATTGCTGGATTATTGTCGCTGTCGACCACCCCACCCGCTACGCAGAAACTGTGGCACTGCAAACAGCGACAGCCCGCGACATTGCGTCCTTCTTACTGCATCACTTCATACTGCGTCTTGGGGCGGCGCGGGAACTTCTGAGTGACAGAGGGCGTGCGTTTCTTTCCGAAGTTCTTCACGCCCTTCTGACCGCGTGCCATACCGTCCATCGCACCACTAAAGCTTATTATCCGCTTACGAACGGCATAACAGAACGGTCCAATCGTACTTTGGTCGACATGCTAACCATGTCGACCATCGGATGATACCAACTAGGACCTCGTTTTGCCATATGTTACGTACGCCTATAACACCGCTTCACAGGCCAGATAGGGATTTTCGCCATTATTTCTCGTATATGGCCGTGAACCTACCTGTGCGCTCGACACCATTCTCCCCTACCGACCTGACCCATCCGAGGGAACGCGCCTGTCTGAAGCCTCCAAGTATGCCGAGGAATGTCGTCAGCTTACCCGTTCGTTCACGGCGGAAGACCAGAGTCTCCAAAACTTCTGTCGGGATGATGAACGACCTCCCTGCGCCTACCAGCCGGACTCACTAGTCTGGATGTGGATACCTTCAAACACCCCTGGTCTCTCCTCTAAACTCCTCACTCAATACCACGGTCCCTACCGCGTCGTACAACAGACAACGCCAGTCAACTACGTCGTCGAGCCGCTAACGTCATCTACTGACTTTATGCGTCGTGGATGCGAGACAGTGCACGTCCAGAGGCTTAAACCCTATTACAACCCCCTTGTGCTCTCCTATCCTTGAGTCACCAGGATGGCTCCTTCTTCTCCAGGGGGCAGTTGTAGCGAAGAAGACTGGCGCGCCCTATGGACGTACTATCAGCATCGGCCCGCCGACGGAGAGGGGCTCGCGCTCTCGGTGTTTGACGCGCTCGACTGAGAGGGTCACACTTGTGAGTTATCAATAAACCGCATTACAAGAACAAAAAAAAAAGACTGAAAAAAAGCTGCAATAAACGGCTACAATGTGAACAATACCGCAATAACGCACAATTTAGAGACGGAGAACATGTACGGAAGGAGAGAGAAACTATGAGAAGACAGGAGAGGAGTTCAATAAAAAGATGGCGCAAAAGAAAGTGCTAAGCTCGGAAGACAAACAAGACAGCACGCTTTGAAGGATATGAAGATGTACAGAGAGAATGAACTTTAATGAAAATGGATGGCTCAATGGCCTAAGCAGGGATGGAGAAAATGACAGCTGTAAAGATTTTGTATTCTCTTTGATAGCTGAATGCGTGCTGAAAGAGGTAGGAACATCGAAGGTCCTATGTTCCCTGGTAGTCTATTGCAGAAACCACGGCGAAACAGAAGCTAGTAGATCCGAACATGTAAAAAGTCCATGAATAATTTTGTATAAAACTACACGTCGGTATACCTACGCCTTCAGCTAAGGGACGCAAGTGTAAAATGAATATTGAGTCGTGCTCATACCACAGTCCCTCAATAACGTCAACAGACTTGTCTTATGCGGGAACTCTGTTTAAAACCTTTGCAACTTTATTCAAGTTGGGGTCGGGAATGTAGTAGCTAGGCTGGCAACTTTTGCTTCTTGTACATAGATTACAGGGTCTGTTCTTGACACTCTGCTACTTTATTCAAGGCCTGACGTAGGCGCGACGCGCACAAGATGGCACTGATGGCCACGATTTTCTTTCGTAACGTGACGCAAGCTTTGCATAAGAAGTTGAAATGGAGGGAATAAGCCTAACGTTCGTCATAAAGTAAAAGAGTTTTCCTGCTGAGTAAAAATAGAGCAACTCACTCGAGGCGTACGAGTGTCTCGTCGAAAACTTTTCTCGCGTTCGTCGGCTGCTTCATTAGCCAGGATGCGTGTCTCCTAGAAACGAAATGAATAATAATATATTTGCGCCAACGCCCTTGTTTCCTACCTTGAGACTGCTTACAAGACCGACCGGTAGTGATGAGCGCCTGTTTCATGTCTCGTTGTCGCTAAATTGTCAAGTGAAAGTGATTGCAAAGTGCAAAAGTAACAGAAAATTGCAATGTTCAACCAATCATATTTAGAATAAATGCGTGTTTAAAAAATGATAGCCCAATTGACAAATGGCAACATCCGAGGCGAGCGATGCAAACGCTATAAGCACGAATTATGAACAAACAATTTTCATGGTCCCAAACAGCAACGAAAATGCGGCCATACGTATGCCTCTCCGCCACCTTTGCCTATGGCCGCTCATTAGCATGATTTGCGTGGCTCGTCGCACCACAAATCAAGGTAGAAAATCTCTGCAATTGTGACCCAAAGTAACGTAACGCCATTGGAAATTGCTGCTTACAAAACGGTCCTTCCAGTGACGATTCTCACGCGATATTCCTAAAGCCAATCAAGAAGCTGACATGACTGTTATGTCAAAACGCCACCACATATTTTCCAAATCGTAGAAGCATTGGACAAGCTTCTCCGATCTCGCGTTCACTTTTTTTAGGCACTAACATCGCTATATAGCTGCCATTTAGAACCAGAAAGTCTACAGCTCCAGATCATGTTTCATCATATTGACGAAAACGCAAAATTGCGTTTTGCAACACTTGCATATCTCGGCACAAATTTCAAAACACGTGGCATATAGATAGCCAGTAAGAGAGCAAACAAGGGTGTTACTGGAGTCCGTGCAACCATCATCTGTGGCGAGAATATAGCTTAAGTTTATGGCCCTCAAAATACATTGTGAAGGTCACAGACCAGATAAACACTATGCGATGCCTAGTGTTTGCCCCCTCTTCTATGATATTGGCACATGCCATCACATATGAGCCATCTGCTGTGGCACGTACACGCTTGGGGGTTGGAAGAAGAAGAGAACGTTCTTCTTCTTCTTCTTCCAACCCCCGAGCATGTACGTGCCACAGCAGATGGCTCATATGTGATGGCATGTGCCATTATTTGGGAATGTTTCACACGGATGCGGCCATGGTCGCCCAGCACTCCGAGGAGGCCCGCCAACTCGCCCGATGCCGTATTCAGTGTCGCCAAACCGCAGAGGCACGGCGCTACAACCTTCGCCACCAAGAGGTTGCCTACAATCCTGGCGATGAAGTGTGGGTGTGGACCCCCATCCGAGAGCGTGGCCGGTCAGAAAAGTTGCTGCGTCGCTACTTCGGTCCCTACAAGATTGTATGGCGACTCAGTGACGTTACCTACGAGGTTATCCCAGAAGGCACCCCGAGAAACTCCCGTCGGCTTCCTCAAACTGAAGTGGTTCATGTTTCAAGACTGAAACCATAATTTCGCGCCGTGACACGATCGTCGAGTGACTATACTACATTGACGACTTAGCGTCGTTCTTTTTTTTTATTGCGATAGCAGTTATATGGTCACTCCAAAGCAGATTTCTGCCGTCGGCGTCGCCGTCGCCGTGAGGTTCCGTGTGACGTCAATGGAGATGACATCGTCGCCGCGCGCCGCCGGACGCTGTATGTGTGAGTGAAAGGGCGTGAGGGACGCACGCTTTCACGGGGAGTGAACCCACGGCGGAGAACAAACGCGCTTTCTGCGCCGTGCTCCCTTAAGGGCTGCAGAAGTAGGCGTCTCTTTCCTCCTTTACAATCACCATCTATGTATAAATATAGAGCAAACGCGCCTTCCGACGCGCGAAACGCCGTGGGGGGCGGGGGGGGGGGGGGGAAGGGAGGCGACGTTTAGCTGCGGCACGCCTAAGGGCGCTTTAGCCACAAAACACCAATAGACATTATATATCAATGTGCAATAAACATTACACTACTTCTGTGAAGACACGTTTCACTTTCGTGTTCTATACCGATTCCTATATAAGAGGGATCAACCACATTTTTTACTTTTGTTCCTTCTTTCACAGCAGCAGATTGTTATTTCGCGTTACGACACATTTCTTTTGTTTATATTGTCACTTTGATTTTTTATATATTTTTACCCTCATTTACAGCATCGAGACGATGCTTCTTTAGGAGATGGGGTAATGGCACATGCCGTCACATATAAGCAATCTGCTGTGGCACGTACACGCTTGGGGTTGGAGGAAGAAGAAAACGTTCTTCTTTTTGGTCTGCTTCCGGTAAAGACGTGGCCTTCTGGCTGGCTCTGTTGTTTTGCCCGCGACAATATTCATTTTGATCTTGTATTCCGCCTTACACAATGCCCTTTGGGCCTGAAGGTTCACTAAATAAATAAATTGTGGTTTGGAAGAATAAACATTCTGACAGCACTCATCTCATCTTGACCATCGGTGGTAATGCGATTAACATTCGAGCAATGTAACAACACACCGTATTTCCGAAGACATCTTTATTTAGAGTTTTCAGTGGTCATTTAAACATTTCTATTGCTTCGGCTATGCGCGATATGCACTGTCTCTGGTATCGGTCCACTTTGCTATGACACCCGCTTAATTGTCACGAACCACCATGGCCATTGCGGCATGATGACACGTATATCACGACGACACAGTGACGACAAAACGACCCGAACAATTTAATGACGGCTGCATGACGACAGCATGCAGTCGTCATGCTGTCATGACAAGGACGAAGGAAGACATGTGTCACGTCTTCCTTCGTCCTCGTCTTTTCACGCGCTATGAGCCTCACGATGACAAACAGCTGACGCTTCTCAAATTATGACGATGGCATAGCGACGTCAACGAGGTGACGACGACTACGGCATAAGGACTGCTCCTGCTGTAACACCTCTATGGCGTCTTTTGTTTTCTCTTGATTATTTCTCCAGCGCTGTTTTTTACAGAAATGGAAAAAACCCAAACAGGGCAATTTTACTCATGGAATCAATATTGTATGGGCCAAATAAGTGTAGCACTACCCACTCTACTAGAGCACAGTGGAGCTGTGTTCTCATCCCGTTCAAGTAATACTGAGAATTGAGAAAGATCTTCAATTGTCTTTATTAACAACAATAGTATTATTACGGTATCTAACAAGCTTTCTTTCTTTGTCGGTGGATCAAAAGTCTATCATTCCTTATTTGTCCTTTGTGCACATGTTGCCAATAGCGTTGTTATACCTCGGCGCGGAAAAAGAAATTCGCTTCACTAGGAAGGAAACCGCATTTCATATAGCAACATCTCCACTTAGGCACTTCCTGATTTATCTTGCATTAAGGTTGCTGCCTCAGAAGCTGCTTGAGGCTGCTCGTCCGTCTTAGATTCACTTAGGTGAATTGAATAATTCAGGTGAGCCGCATGGCTCACCGGCCGTGTATGGGCACCTTTCATCCCAAACCTGAAATGCACTCGTTCTGAAGCGTTAGACAGTGCACTAGTGCTTGCATTGCAGTTAGTGGCCACATCACTCGTAGCGGTGTATTTAGATCGCGTGCTGTTTTCTGCTGTGCCAGCTTTCTGTTGGGCTGACGTATGGCGGCCAATAACTTCCCGTGTACTTTCGTTTGAATACGCTGGTGTTTCAAGATTAAGCATTGTCTCTTGCTGCCCGCGAAACACTACAAAGTCATCTTGCCATGCTGCTGCTGAAGTGATGTCTGGTGACTCCTTATTTGCGAAATTGGCAGTGCGAGTGTCGTTGTCGAAAGGGTCAGGCAACGTGGCGGTGTCACTCGAAGCTTCCAGGCCAATCAATGCTTCTATCAACGCTATCTCTCCTTCTACGCTTGACCGGTTTGCGTTTGTTCTGGCTTCATCGTGATCACCGTTAATTCCTATAGCAGCGTCCGTAGATACGTCACTGTCGGGAGGCCCGGTGGTAAAACCGGTGGAATCACCTGCCGGAGACGGGACACTGGAGCTCACCGATCGAAAGACGTCAGTATGGCGTCGTTCTCTGACAGCCACGATGCTTAACGCTCCGTCGGTAGCTGTGGCCGTGTCGGTGCTGCCATTCTTAGCGGCGTTCTCACCGGCATGGTCGTGTCCGTCGGCGTCCCCGTCGGGTGTCACAGAGGGCGGCGAAGCGACGGCATGGCCCTTGTCTACGAGCGAGAGGAGCACGTAGACCAGGAGAGCCGCGACGAGCACGGCGCATAGGATCAGGAGTACGCCGAAGCAGGCCTGAGCGGGCAGTTTCTTGGAAGCGAGTAGCCTGGCCAAAAGACCCACTCGGGGAGTCTTCGAGGAGGAATCAGTCGTAATGGTGGAAGTCGCGGTCGCGGTGAGCATGTCTGTAGGCGATGCTTGGGAAGGCGAGCGTCAAAGTCGGAAGGCAGCGGAGCGTGACGCCTTCTTGTTGCACGGTGTAAGAGAAATAACCGTGGCGGTCACGCATCCGTTATGGACGACGTATTTATGCGACGCCTTCGGATGGTACACACAAGTTGTCAAAACCGAGATGACGGCTGCGAGCTGATCAATGGCTCTTCTTATTCTTCTTCTTCAGATCGTTCACGAGAGCGCGCGGTGATGTTGATTGTGATGACCCAAAATATGGTGGCACATACCCACTTACATTTGGCCAACAAGCGAGCGGCGTAGGCAAAGGGCATTATTGGATGGGGTATTTAAAGATCAATAAATGAAGCAAGAAAAGCGAACGAAGGATGAGGTTGAGCATTCAGGCGCGAATGAAATTATTTTGAGGCACGCTGCCGCCCTGTTAAGCACCAGAGGAAGGGAGCAGGCAAAATATCTTTTATTATTATGATATTGACATCCAATTATTCTAGCATGCCTTGATATCCCAAAAGTATAGGAAGTAGATGGGACTGAATGCTAATGGATGAAAAGAAAAGTGGTAAGCTTGGCACGAATCAACCAAATGAAAGCGCCGAAAGGGGAAGTTCGCCTTTGCCCTAAACGAAAACAAAGAAACATTACGACAGAACTAATGCCACGATGAGCGTTGATGGTAATGCGACTAGCATTCAAGCTACGTATAGACGCCGTATTTCTGAAGTCAAGTTTGTCCAACATCTATTGTCGTCACTCTCATACTTCCCTTGCTTTGGCAATGAGTAGAATAATCTGGTATTCTACCATGTTGCTGTGGCACTCGCTTGCCATACTTATGCTTCGGAATAGCGGCACGATGACAACTGTGTAACGCCAACGCACTAACGACTCTGAAATGACAAAGAAAGAATGACGTAGGTGGAGCGAAAAGGCAGTATGACGACAACGGCACGATTACAATGAGATGACGGTTCATAAATGATGACGTGTATATAACAGAGACAGCGAAAAGACCCCGACGACGGCATGATGATAGTTGGATGACGAAGTTAGTATGACGACGATAGAATGACCGCGACGGCATTACAAACACAAGATGACGACGAATGCAATACAACGACTCTATGAGGATGACACAGTGACGCGTGGACATGACAACGGTATCAGGGCAATCGGATGTCGACAATCGTATGACGACAATGGCCTCACGACGATGAAGTGACGAGGAGGGCATGACGATGGGCGATTGACGAAACTGGATTGAGACGACGCAACGACCACGACGGCATCACCAACACGCCGACATACCTAGTGGCCCGAGCAATAAGACAACTTGACCCACTGGGTCGGCGCAAAAGGCCTGAGGACGACGGAATAACGAGAGACAGTTGACAATGCAGAAATGACAACGATGGAAGGACCATGACGGCATCATGACCACGCGCACATACCTTGTGCTGAACGCTTTTAGACAACTTGGCCCACTACATCGGCGTCTATAGAAGGAGTTACAACGACGGCATGACGAGGATAACATGGCAAAGCTGGAGTGATGACGACCATGAGCACATACCTAGTGGCTCATGCTGGTAGGCCACTTGGGCCACTGGTTCGGCGTAAACAGGCTAGGCATATAGATAGGATAGATAGATGGATTCAAAGCGCCTTATAGAGGCAAATAATTCTAATCGCATTAAAAAATGGGGCAAGGGCAATGCCATAGCTGCTCCGCTCAGACAGCACGCCTTTATCGCTTTTTGCTCGACTAGACTAAAACAGCGACAGGTAGCTTGGGCGACGCACGACATTTTCACAGTTGTTAGAAAGAGGATGATCGCATCTTTACCGATGGCGGTCGCAATGGACAACCGCGCCACGATGACATGCGTTGAAGTGATGTCAATGAAAAAAGCGTGCCCACGGGACACTTATTATTTTGATAGCTCAAACATTTCTCGATAGGTTCTTTTGTCGACTTGACCACGCGGAGAACACATTTGACGCCCAGAGCTACCGAAGGAAGACCTTGGATGTGCTTTGAAAAACCCCGAAGAGAGGAGGTAAGGGGAGGGGATGGTGGAATACTGGTTGCCTTTCATCGCTGTGACTTCAGTTGGGCCCGTCAAATGCAAGGTGTATGTAAAGCTTGCATAGGTTCCCACATGTCAAGAAAATGGCGGCGTGTGGCAACAGTCGCCATCTGTGTGTTGTGGGGACAACTTCTGCAAAAAAATAAAAGATATAGTACGATGGTCACACCCGGAAATTTGTGAACGTCGAGATCTTATGCTGCTTGGCGCGCATGTTTGACTTTCTTTAGCGTCCGGCATTTCTACCACTAGGCCAGCAGTTATTTCTCCTCTGAGGTTGAGGCTAGCTTCCGACTCACCTCAGGTGAAGCGTCAGCGTGTCATTAAACTATGGGAGTATTATGTCCCAATGTGAACATAATTAGGCTGTTATTGACGGCAATTGCTGCATTAGGCTATTTATGAAGGTGAGGGAGCTGAATGGAAATAAATTACAGTGCTAAAAATGTTTCAAAATCAATTTCACTTTTGTCATCTTCTTCTTTCTGCGGGTTTTACGTGCAAAACCAGTTCTGATTATGAGGTAAGCCGTAGTCGAGGGCTCTGGATTAATTTTGACCACCTGGGGTTCTTTAACGTGCACTACAACGCAAGCATACGGGCGTTTTTGCATTTCGCCTCCATCAATATGCTGCCGCCGTGGCTGGGATTTCATCACGCGATCTCGTGCTCAGAAGAGCAACTTTTATCATATGGAATAACGCAACCTGTATACCTGACCAAACAAAACATATGTTTCAATGGATGAAAAATGATATGCCCAGCAAACAGTCGTATTGTATAGCAACATATGCGATACCTTTTCGCAGAATCATTCGCAATTCCGGGCAACACCATGTATTCATATCGAGCAGTTATCAGACAATACAACACTGCACCACAATATTATTTAGAAAACATTCGACTCACTAATTTTGCAGCTTGCAGGGCACTCGGAGCCTGTGTTACGGAGAGTGAACCCACATAGCGCGATGTTTTTTTCGCGGAGCGCTCCTCATTGATCGTCCGACGAGAGACAGCGCGTCGGATACCGCAGCGTGAACTTTCACGGTAACAAACGTCAGCACTCACACCTTTCGCCAATAAATGCCATGCACTAGGCCAAGTAAAATTAGAAGTGAAGCGCACGCGACACTTTGAACAAACACGCGAGGAAATAAAAACCTAGGACGAAACCGCCGCGTTCAGGTCAGCACCGCCATTCCGCATCACGTAATAGCTGGCTTGCACTGTCTTGCGCCAGAATCACTGGTTTGGGGGGCGGGGGGTCATGGCCAAGAACGAACTAACAAATTGTAAAAGAGAAAAAAAAATAATATTTGTTGTTTCAGTACAGCAAAAATATGTACTTTTTTGTTTACTTTCACTACAGCTAAAATATTTACTAATTTATTAGGACTCTGTTTAAAATTTGTCGATTTTTTTTATTACACAGCTTTTCTAGTTTCAGTGTTTTTCCCCCCTCCCCTCACGTAGTCGGTCTTCAATCGAGCTCCATTAATTGATATCTTTGGCAATAGGTTTTGGCATTGTTTTCGTTCCAAGCGTCGCGACCATTTAGATGGCATTTGTCAAATGCATTGTAACATATAGGCGTACCTGGCTATTGTACTCCGGGACTATTCATGACCTGTGTGACAACAATGCGGCCACTGCGGCCAAGCATAAGCGTCGCTTATGAAGCAGAAACGCGGGTCCAGGCTATTCTAGCAGCCTGTTAACGCCCATCCTATTTTCGCAGAAAACACACAACGATAACCTTGCCTTAACAATTGAATGGCTTCACACATCCCACGGTGCTAGTATTTGGCGCGGCCACTCTACTTTCAGATGAAATTCATTCCATGAGAATTGCACTTTAAAGATATCCCCGCAAGTCAAGTAAATAACATATTTTCTTAATATATTTTTTATGAGCTTGCAAAGTAACTACGCAGCTAAAATGCATGCACTAACATACAGGTCAACATAACAAAGCATATCGCGTCAGTGCCAAGTTTCCTGTGTAATCCTAGCTTAGAGATCCACTGAGCAACACGGGGTGTGCGCAGAGATGCGCACGCTGGATGAATAAACTGAGGAAACCTTTCATCCCTCCATTAGACGGACCACGAAGCACGCGAGAACAAAGACGGCAGCGAAATCCTTTCGACCAGACAAGAAACTGTTTTCGCCGCTGCACTGCTAGGTCTAAGCACAAGGCCCTGCCTTTTCACATGGCATGCCAAGTACAAAAGGTTGACGTCGGGAAAAAGTACCTGAACGACCGCGAGAAACCTTCGACAATGCGGGTCCCAGCTCTGTCTATAGTGCCGCAGAGACGGCTTGAGCGGCGCCCGCCATCGGAGACCCATTGTTTGATTCGCGAAGCCCCTTTCTAAGGGCCCGTTGTTTGTTTGCGTAACCCATTTCGCGCCAGAATCCCACTCTATTGTCTGCGTGGCTTTCCAACTTCAGGTGCAGAGGCGTCGACGCGTTTTAAATTTGGCTGCTCCTGAACTCCTGCCTCGGGCGCAAGTTTTTCCTTCAGCTTACCCCTACACTGTCTCCGGTTGCTCATCCTCCTCCTCTTCACTGAACTTCGTCTTGAATCAGGTCGCCCCGCTCACTAGATATCTACCTTCACTTCTTTCTCGCTCTCGTCCGTATCAGAGTTCGCAATCACACCCTCTCCGTTCTCTACATGTTCTGTATGACGGCTGTGACTGAGACTAAAGTAAACTCCGGTAAAAAACCCTTGGCGCACTTTCTCCGTGCCCTTGCTTATCTGTTACGATTGCAATATTTTTTTAGTAGTAGCTGTTATTTTTGCATGATGGAAATGCGATTAAACATTCAAATAATATGTCGCTCGCTTGTTACCTTTTGATGAATAAGCTTTGAGCAGATGTAGGCGCAGGCATTAATGCACAAGTTCGTGTATGAAAACGAATGGCAGTGAATGTGCATACTACGGCCTTAAAAATAAAAGAAAGTAACGTAACACTAATTATAACTTCTAAACCAACAGTGCGAACAAGAACATTACAGATAATATGTACAGAAACCACCGCATAACCTAAAAGCTGTTAGGCAAAAATTTTAAATATCATCCATGGGAACAAAGTACTGGTTTACCGAGACTTTTCACGAAGAGCGTTGGATATATTGTAGCGTACATGCATCAATTAGCAGTGGTTGACATTGTGCGTTCCCTCTAGGAATATTGTATTGCTACCTTCGTTTTGTAAGCTATCTAGTATACTTTTTCATGCTATCTAGTTTTTTTAAAGCGACGATTTTTTGACCTTGGTGGGCGTTTGGTGTTAGTAATTGCTTATTGTGGAATATAATTGTGTATATTGTGAGCGCCAAGTGTGAACTTCTTTGTTTTCACGCGTAAATGTTCATCATCGCTGCTCCCCTTGGACTTGTCGTTCTGGTGCCAGCGCGCTTTTAAGAGGAGGCTTTCGGTCGGCCTTCCTCTCTTCAGTGGTGCGCGCCCTCCTTGATCTCACCATCCTCCTCGTCTTGGATCCTCGTAATGCTGCGTTGAGGTCACCGTTTTCCCCAACTCGCCACAGCCGAATCCCAGGACTCCTCCTGCGGATACAGCGGTTCTAGTAACTCGTCCTTGTCACACCGCCTTGGATCGTCACAAGCCCAAAGCGTATTTTCGGTTATTTCCCCTGTTTTACTGGGCGATGCCGCTCCCATTGCTACGGCAATGGAAGTCGAGTCGGCAGAACGCCGAAGCCACGTGACTACTTCGGCAGGAACCGGCCCAAGGAAGAGAAATTGCCATCCAAGTCAAGCCGGCAGCGAGGACACGGTGTTGTACTCCTGCCCAAGCGATGACGCCTCAGATGATGAAGGCTTCGAGAGAGTGGTACACTGGAAGGTCAAGAGAAGAAACATCAGCGAACGCTCTTCGTCAAATAAATCAAATATCCTGCCACAGCGAAGGCCATCGGCGCACACAATTCTGTTTGTACCTGACACGCCTGCGGACAACCTCAACCGCCTTATTCGACAAGCGATTTCCGTTTCTCTGGAGGCTCTAGTCCCAGGAGAGTATAAAGATATCAGAATTAATAATCGAAAGAACGTCCTGGATATTGATGTTCACAACTGAAGCGCAATGGGTGCTTTGATGGCCGTAAAGCTCCTGGGCAACATTAATGCCGACTACCTCGTTCCGCAAGACAACGGAACCACGGCGGGTGTGGTTTATGATATTGACACGTCGATTAGCGACAGCGACCTGCCAATTTTTATCAAAGTTGCGACAGATGGTATTGCATTACTGCAAGCTCGGCGCCTTGGCAATTCGAGCTGTGTAAGGCTCGTCCTTAAAGGTGATTGCCAACCATCACACGTAAAGGTCGGACACTTTCGTCTGGTGCGGCCTTTTGTACAAAACCGCTTCAGTGCACAAGATGTCAACGACATGGATACGTGAGTGCTGTCTGCCTAAATTCAACGGTATGCTCACGATGTTCCGAACAACACGACGCTGACACCTGCCGTGCAACGGAGCTCAAGTGCCCAAAGTGTCAAGACTCGCACGCTGCATCCTCAAAAGACTGTCCATGCCTAAAGAAAGAGCCGAAAATATTAAGGATAAGGGCCTGAGACGGATCATCACACAGAGCTGCTTCTGCTGCAATAAGGCGACATCGCTTTCAGAAAGGAAAGTCCACGAAATCATCTTCCGGTTCAAGGGAAACGTCTCGTCCTGCAACAGCGCCTCATACTCCATCTGTCTCCAACAAGAGCACGAATGTCAGCGGAAAAAGCGGCCATGTTGTTGATGCTTCATAAGGCAGGTGTGGCCAGCGCTGCCGAAGACATGTGAAACACCAGACTCGCCACTTGATCCAAGTACTTGAGTCAAGAACATGACTCGCCACTTGAAGTCCAATGTCGTTGCAGTTTACCACCCGCGAGACAAGGATTCGCAAGTGATTGTTTTGCTGAAGCCGCTCACGAATGTCATGCCTCTACTACTGACAAACATGGGCACTCCGGCTGCTCGTAGCGCACTGCAAGTACTGGACACGTTGACTCCAGTGCTTGAAAGCTTCGTATAGCACCAATGTGGCTCGCCTCTCGCTGCCATTTCACAAGAAAGTCAAGAAAGCATCTCTATTGCAGTGGAATGCCCGGGGCTTCAAATCAAGAATTTCAGATTTTAGACACTTTGTCTTCGAAAACCCTTTTCCCATTCTCGTAATTTGGGAACCGAATCTTCAGAATATCATCCACATTTCCGGTTGTGAAGCATTCAAGTCTTTTACCTGCGGTGATGTGAGCAAGGTCATCGTATACACTATGTGTGAACTGACATACGTGTTGCACCAAGTCCCGCCTCACGACGACAACCAGTACGTTTGTTTAAGTGTAAAAACGAAGGCGCTTACGTTTACTCTTGTTGCTGTCTACATTGCTCGTTCAAGTCGATTTGACTCTAAACGACTGCCAGTGACACTGCGAGTGCGAGTGCAAGTGACACCCGGCCCTGCAATCCTCACCGGAGATTTTAATGCTCACCATTCCCTTTCGGGGAGTTTCAAGATGGACTCCAGGGGAAGGAGACTAGCATCTTTTGCCACACAGCACGACCTTTATTGCCTCAACGATGGTAGTCCGACATATTTACGAGGGCTTACATACAGCAGCTGCCTAGATTTGACCCTGGTCTCGCGGCGTCTTGAAAGAAAAGTGCAATGGTTCTCAGACATTGAATCATATGGCAGCGAACACATTCCCACATGTCTGAAGATCAAGGGACTATTTAAATACGCCTCCACTGATCTCCAACGAATTCACTGGTAGGTGTTTTGGTCACACATGGAGGAAGTATGTCAGGAAAGGAATCATTCTAGTCTGGAACACGAAATTCAAAAAGCCATGAAAGAGGCTACGCACAATTTTCAGCCTTTCCCGAAATATTGTTACGCGAACGAAGTATTAGGTACTGGAGACTATTTACAAGTATATTTACAAAGGATAGCTGCAGCGCTGGCCAGATCAGCCGACAGCTCGAGAGCTAAGAGCAGTTGGTCTTCTTCGTCTGGGCGCCCGCACGCATCGTCCAGAAGAAACACGCAATATGCATGTATCATTATCGCCGGCGGCAAGAGCACCGTCCCGGTGCGTCTAAATATCAGTGGGATGGGAGGGTAGTACGGTTTTAGGCGTGCCACATGCACAACGTCAGTGGAAGGCGGGGCAGACGAGGCACTGGTACTGACTGGGGCGATTTCATACGTAACTGGAGTCACGGCACGCAGCACTCGATATGGGCCTGTGTACCGAGACAGGAGTTTTTCAGACAGGCCAACGTGACGAGTCGGTGACTATAGGAGTACCAGGGATCCAGGCGAAAAGTGAACGACTCTGTGATGTCGATCGTACAAACGCCGTTGGTTCTCTTGGGAGGTCAGGAGGCAAGCGCGGGCAATTTCGCGAGCTTGGGCTGCCCTGGTGATGGCGTCAAGTGCATATTCGCCAGTCTGTGCTGCAGCGGATGGAAGGGATGTGTCCAGTGGCAATGTGAGTTCTCGGCCAAACAACAGAAAGAAAACGGGGAATAGCCGGTAGTGTCGTGATGCAAAGAGATATATGCAAATGTGACATACGGTAGGACTAGGTCCCAATCAGTATGGTCAGACGAGACATACTTTGCAAGCATGCCTTTCCGGGATCGAATGAGACGCTCCGTGAGACCATTAGTCTGTAGATGGTAAGACGTAGTCAGCTTGTGCCTGGTTGAGCAGGACTACAGGATGTCGGCGATGACTTCAGAAAGGAATGTCCCACAACGGTCACTGAGCAGTTGGCGTGGAGCTCCATGCTGCAGAATCACGTCGCGTAAAAGAACATCGGCGACATCTGTGGCGCAGCTTGTTGGAAGCGCTCTGGTGATGGCATAGCGCGTGGCCTAATCTGTCGCCACAATGACCCACTTGTTACCAGACGTTGATAGAGGGAAAGGGCCAAGTAAGTCGAAGCCAACGCGAAAGAACGGCTCTGAAGCAATGTCGAGCGGTTGGAGGCACCCGGCAGGGAGCGTCGATGGTGTTTTTCGGCGCTGGCATTTATCACACGCCGCAACGTATTTCCGGACAGAGCGGGCAAGGCCTGGCCAAAAGAAGCGTCGGCGAATCCGGTCGTAGGTGCGGGACACGCCGAGCTGACCTGCCATTGGTAAGTCGTGAAGTTCTTGGAGAACAGCTGACCGGAGGTGCCGAGGAATGACGAGGAGTAGGGCAGGAGCGTCGGGGCGGACATTGTGGCGATATAATACACCATCCCGGAGAACACACAAATGAAGGGACGAATCACATCGCGAAGATTCTAAATGATCAATGATGGCGCGCAAGGTGGCATCACGGCGTTGCTCGTCGGCGACTTGTGGCAGCTGAGAAACCGAGAAAACGCAAGCGTCGGCATCGGTGTCAGGGTCGGCGGGTGGTTCGTCCACTGGATAACGCGATAAGTAGTCTGCGTCTTCATGTAGGCAGCCCGACTTGTACACTACCACATAGGAATATTCTCGTAGCCGCAGAGCCCAGCGACCAAGCCGGCCGGTAGGATCCTTGAGTGAGGAAAGCCAGCAGATCACGTGGTGGTCCGTGATTACAGAGAAATGCGTGCCATACAAGTACAGGCGGAATTTAGAAACCGCCCAGACGAGAGCAAGGCATTCACGGTCTGTAATCGAATAGTTGCGCTCCGCTGCTGTGAGGAGGAGGCTAGCGTAGGCGATAACACGATCGCGTCCCTGTTGGCGTTGAGCTAAGACGGCTCCGATACCGTGACCACTGGCATCGGTGCGGACCTCTGTAGAAGAGGACGGGTCAAAGTGGGCCAGAATAGGCGGCGTGGTGAGAATATTGGTCAGGTGGGCAAACGCGGCAGTTTGATCTTCAGAAGATCAGTAAGTGGTCGGGCAATCGCTGCGAAGTCTTGAACGAACCGTCGGAAGTAGGAGCAGAGTCCTACAAAACTTCGTACGTCTTTGACAGACTGAGGTACAGGAAATGACGTGACAGCACGAATTTTCTCCACGTCTGGTTGAATACCGGAAGCGTCGACGAGGTGGCCCAGCACTGTAATCTGCCGACCACCGAAGTGACTCTTCGAGGAATTTAGTTGGATCCCAGCCTCTCCGAAGACTTGAAACACAGCTGATAAGCGCTCAAGGTAGGTAAGCGCTCAAACGTTCTCAAGGTAAGCGCTCAAACGTAGGCGAAAATACGAGAACATCGTCTAGGTAGCAAAGGCATGTTGACCATTTGAACCCCTGAAGCATAGAGTCCATCATACGCTAGAATGTGGCTGGAGCGTTGCATAGACCGAATGGCATAACTTTGAATTGATATAGACCATCAGGAGTGACAAACGCGGTCTTCTCTCGGGCCCTTTCATCCACAGAAATTTGCCAATAACCAGACCGAAGGTCTATTGATGAGAAGTAGTTGGCACCGTGGAGACAATCGAGGGCGTCGTCAATGCGAGGCAAGGGGTAGACGTGTTTTTTTGGTAATTCGGTTTAGATGACGATAATCAACGCAGAAGCGCCACGTGCCATCTTTCTTTTTAACAAGCACAATGGGTGACGCCCAAAGGCTCGACGAGGCTTCAACAATGCATTTGGCAAGCATCTTGTGCACTTCATCTTGAATAACCCTACGCTCTGAAACAGAATCTCGATATGGCCGACGATGAACAGGACTGGCATCACCAGTATTTACGTGATACTTAACAATTGAAGTCTGGCCCAATTGGCGATTGTTGAGGTCGAAGATGTCTTGGTAAGAAACCAAAAGGCGACACAGTGCTGCTGCTTGTTCAGGCAATAGGTCCGCAGCAATCATGATACTAAAGGTTGCGTCAAGGCAAATGGCATCCTGCGGAAATTGTGAAGAATCGGAGCATCCGTCTACGGAAAACGCCGTGAGTCCGTGACGTGGCCATCTCCTATAGCACACAGCGTTGCAACCGCGATATGCCTTGGGGTAGAACTTGCTTTGTTAGGCCAAAATTGACGACGGGCAGGCATGTCCGGTTATCGGCGACAGTTACGACGGAGTGGGGCACAGTGATATCGCGCATCAAAAGGGCATCAGTAACAGGTGAAGCGACGTAAACACCATCGGGCACAGGGAAAGATGAAAGCAAATCGACAAAATTGAAGGTTTTAGGCGGCAGGCGGACTAAGGCGGTCGTACTAAATTTGTTCGGCTGTTCAGCACGAATATGCACGAGCTGAGGAAGTTCGATGCAAAGGGTAGAACAGTCGATCAAAGCTGAATGCGCCGTAAGAAAGCCTAGTCCAAGGATTAAGTCATGGGGACAATTGGTAAGCACTGTAAAAAGAGCTGGAACGTGGCGGTCGGCGATACTTTTCCGGGAAGTACACATTCCAGTGACGGCAACAGTGCTGCCATCGGCGACGCGTACGGCTCGGCTAGTATAGTAGGCGTGAGAACCTTCTTCAGTCGATGACGGAGGTTATTACTCATTATGGACACCTGGGCTCCAGTATCTATTAACGCCGTCAAAGGGACACCGTTGACGTGGACATCAAGTAAGTTCTGGTGCGTTGGGAGCGTCAATGGAGGATTTTGACACGACGAAGATAATGCAGCGCTACCCCCAGGAGCTGCATGGTCTAGTTTTCCATCCGGAAGCGTCCATAATTGGTCGGCGACGAATATCAGCGTGGCTGGGGCGAAGGCGACCGATGGCGCTGAGGTGACGGCGAGCGAGTGGGACCACTGTGATCGACGAATACGGCAGAGGTAAAAGGCATACGAAGAGGCGAGTAGCGTCGAGGGTCGGCATATGGGCGAGGATACGGGGAAAAGTAGCTCGAATACGGCGATGTCCAGGAGGTGCGGCAGTGGCGAGCGACGTGGCCAATACGGTGGCAACGAAAGCAAATGGGCTTGTCGTCCGGAGTTCTCCACTCTGTAGGATTGCGGTATCTGGGAGGGGAATACACATCGCTGCGATGCGCAGCTGCCGGCGCCGGTCTGGCGTCAGCTCAGGAGGCAGAGGAGGCAGCAGGAAAACCGAGGTTGGCAAATTCTTGCCGCGCAACCTCCTGAATGAGGGAGATCGCTGGGACTGGTTGGTCAATGGTGGGGTCAAGTGGGCGTGGATGGAATGTGGCAGGACTGGCAGCCTCGAGCTCGCGGTGAACAATACGTGTGACGGTCTCATTGGAGGGGGGTAAAGCGGTAAGGGCGACGCAGGACGACGTCGCAGCCGTGTTAGGGAGCCGGAAGAACTGTGGAATGAAGCGGCGGCATTCCTAGACAATGACGTCGATGGTGGACACATTGTTGAAGATCAATAAGTTGAACGCGTCGTCCGCGATCCCTTTGGGAACGTGGCCAACCTTGTCAACTTCGACCATGTTCTCGTCGACTTTCCGGCATAGAGCTAACACGTCTTGTATGTACGAGACATGCGATTCAGTGAAAGACTGTACTCGGGTAGCAAGCTCTTTTCTTGCAGCCTGCTGCCGACCGGTAGGATTTCCAAAGAGGTCGCGGAGCTTCTCATTGAAAGCTTCCCAGCTTGAGATCTCCTCCTCGTGTGTCCGGGGCCAGACACGAGGTGTTCCGCCCAAGTAGAAGAGGACATTCGCTAGCATTATGGTAGAGTCCCAGTGGTTGTTGCATCTAACACGCTCATACAAGCCGAGCCAGTCATGAACGTCGACATTATCTTGGCTAGAGAATATGCCAGGATCGCGGGGATTGGCAACCGTGACGTACGTTGTGGTTGGAGTTGCAGTAGTAGCAGCAGACGAGGTGTTGTCACCGGGAGCCATCGTGGAAAGCTGGACGCTGCGGCCGCTGTGGAGCTCCGTGGCGAGGACGGGGAACGGTACTCTCCACCAAAATGTTACGCGAACGAAGGATTAAGTACTGGAGACTATTTACAAGTATATTTACAAAGGATAGCTGCAGCGCTGGCCAGATCAGCCGACAGCTCGAGAGCCAAGAACAATTGGTCTGCTTCGTCTGGGCGCCCACGCGCATCGTCCAGAAGAAACACGCAATATGTATGTATCAATATGAAGAATTTGAAGCCGAATTGCAGCGGCTACGAGCGATTCGTCGGCGGGTTGAAAGAAGATACAGGAGAACTAAATTCATCTACGATCTCAGAGAGGCAAGGCGGATCCAAAAGAAGATTAAGCGCCGCATCGATGCGTTACGATCTCAAAGATGGAAACGATTCTGTGAGTCATTTGATTCACGTCAGCGCTTATCTCAGATATAGAAAACCGTGCGTGGACTTCTCGTATCAGCGCAACAGCATGGTCCTTTCAAATATCTCGCTTTGCACTAGGGTCGCAGAGAGATTGAGATTGCTAAAGAATTTTGCTCAAGACTTGCCAGCTCGCAGCCCCAACGCACACTTACACCATGTGTCACTCTTGCGTCTCGGGACTCCCGTATGGATGTAAGGTTTTGGTGGAGGAACTTGAAGCGGCACTGGCGACTTGCAGGTGCTCTTAGTCACCTGGACCCGAAGGCGTTACCTATGCGATGCTTGGCAATCTTGGGCAGAAAGCACGACTCATGCTGCTAAACCATTACAACGAGTCGTCGCGAAACGGTTAGGTTCCACGGGAATGCAAATGGAGCCGCTTGGTACCACTTCTCAAACCTGGTAAATCACCGTTATGTTTGTCACCGTACCACCCCATCGCTATGGCCAGTTGTATCGGAAAAATAATCAAAATAATGAAAATAATTATTTTGACGCGCCTGGACTGGTACCTGAAGAATTAAAACTTGTACCCAAATGTTATAGCTGGCTTCGGGCGTGGGCGCTCATCCATACATTATGTCATGAATTTGGTCACGTTTGTTCAACATCAAAAACGTCTGAAACAACTCACTGTGGCGTTGTTCCTTGACATAAAAGGCGCCTATGATAACGTAGCACATTATTTCATTATTGAGGCTCTGATTGAAGCCGTAATCGGTGGCCGCAGTTTTCAGTGGCTTTGCAGCTATTTGGTTCAGATACATTTCTTCGTGATGACCTAGGATGACGCCACGACTCACCACCAAACATTCCATGGAGTACCGCAAGTTGAGGTGTTGAGTCCGACACTATTCAACATAGTGCTCGTTGGCCTAGTGAGAAGCTTGCCCAACACCGTTGGAATGTCAATCTAGGCTGACGACATCTACATCTGGGCGTCTGCTGTAACACAATTGCAGGTACGAACACGGCTACAAAAGGCAGCCACGTTAACATAATTTTACTTGCGAAAACAGAGCTTTTGAGCTGTCTTCAGAGAAATGCTGCCTTGTTACATTCACTCGGAAGGAAATGAGGCCTTATTCTGTAAATGCCAATGGGCAAGCAATTTCAAACGCACGGAAACGCCAATTTATAGGCATAATTATCGACCGAGACCTATCATGGAGCCCGAACGTTTCATACCTAAAGGAGAGGTTAAGTACCATAACATGCTTCCTCAAATTTTGTGACAGAAAGCCATGGGGCACATCGGTGCGGTCAATGCTGCAGCTTTATAAGGCCTTGTTCCTCGGTTTTGAAAGATACAGCCTCTGTGTATTAGGCAACACACGCAAAACAAACCTGGGGCGCTATAACGTAAAATGATTCCAAACTGTTTTGATTCCAAACTCCTGACGTCAAATTTACGTAACCACCGACGCAAGCATCGGGCGGTGACCTTCAGCGTTGTCTGAACAACCCAATCAAACACTCTCCTCGTTTATAGGAGGTCACCTTTGTTCGCTTTCAAAACCAATAACTTTGCCTACACTCAGCGGATTTTCTTATCTAATTGGCTGACAAGAGGCGAGGAGCACGCTCTAGTGGAGAGGGTTTCGATAGGGCCGAGCCAGCACACAGAAAATAGATAACCGCATGAAGAGGGTGGTGCCGGCATCTCCGATTGGTCCGCTTCGCCTTACTTAGCTTCCAATGGCTGGTCGAAAATAGCGGCGGCGTGCAACCGAAGGTTAAGAATGCCGCTAAAACGGATCCTCAGCAAGGAAGAGTTGGCAGAGCAATGTCGTATGCATGCCTGAAGGGCTCGATAACGTTTTACTGCCACACAAAAAGGTTTATCATGCGCACATAAATACATGCTCACCGGCCGATGCGAGTAGCGAGGGCCTGAGCGATCGGCGGGCAGCCATCTTCTATTCCTTTCGGAACGGGCAGCCTGTGGCTATTCAGAAAAATTTTCAGTTTTGTTCGGCATATTAATGCATTTTTTGTCGCGCACACGTCAATTTGACGTGGTGAGCTTTCGCGGTTTTGTGAGGTCGCGTGACAGACAGGCGAAGTTTGCATAGCCAGAAAACATTGCAACAATGTTCACCAAGGCGCTAATGGTGAAAAGGTGTCGAATCAGGAATTATTGTTTTTCTTTTGTGCGGTTTAATCACGTATAATCAGTGTGTACACATTATATCAGATGGGGAGCTATCGCGGTTTTCGGGACGTCGCGTGACAGACAGGCGAAGTTGGGAGTGGCCCGAAAATGTTTTCACCAATCGTGCAGGCTGATTGCAGAAATTGAAATCAAAACTGTTTGGATTTATTTTACGTCATAGCGCCCCTGCGTGTAATCCAGGGACTACAAGCTCAAGCCCTAAGAACGTGTCTCAGTCTTGAGAAGTGTGAGTCTACGGCAGCAACGATTGTCATTACGCGAAATCACCCAATATCCACGTGCTTATCCACCGACGCTGTCAGGGCGCATATTCGGCACGTTGCCCGACTACCTTCTCATTATGTTGTTTCTTTACCTGCAGAAACAGTATATACGCACAACTTTCAGTCGTATAATTGCTTTCAGTCGTACCTCGTTGCCAGATAACTACATGCCAGCAAGAACATCCTCACCTTTGTGGTGTCTGCAAAAACCTGAAATAAGCGTCACCATCCCAGGAGTCACGAATAAAGCTCACATTCCGTCACTTGCCCTGAAACAGGCCACATTAAGGCTTTTACATGGAGTTCACAGGGGCCGCATACATGTTTACGTCGATGGCTCAGTCACACCTACAAGTTCAGCTGCCGCAGTGGTGATTCCAGCAAGATCCGTCAAGATACAGCTAAAGACCTCACATGTATCAACGAGAGCTGCTGAACTGGTAGCCCTCCGTGCGGCCCTTCAGTTCATTCTGGAGGAACTACCCCATCCATGGTCAATCTTCTGTGAGTCCAAGGCAGCCCTGCAGAGTTTGCTCTCAGTAGTGCGCCATGGATCTCGTGAGCAGCTCGTAGCAGAGATCAGACAAGCACACCATCGCATAGTTGACGAAGGACATGATATAATATATCAGTGGTTGCCTAGTTACTGTGGCCTACATGACAATGATCGAGCGGACGCAGCTGCCCGATCTGCCCATGATGGCGTAAACTGCATTGTCATTCCTCTTTCGAGAGCTGACGCAGCGAAAAAACTTTCCGCGCTTCCGCATGACCTAACATTGGTTCTATGGAATTCATCTGATTTCACAAGTGCACGACTTCATACCCTGGACCCTAATTTACAGCTCCATATTCCGTCCGACCTTCCCCGACCTGACTGCACACTTCTAGTCTGTCCATGACTTGGAATAGCATTCTCAAATGCGTACTCCTTTCTTATTGGAATGGTCAATAGCCCACTTTGTGACTTCTGCGGCTGCACCGAAACAATCGCCCACCATCTTTGTGAGTGCCTTCGTTTCAGCCCGCAGAGAGCAGCCCTCTCAGCCACGATAGATCAACTGGACAAGCGCATAATAACGGAAAACAACATCTCTGGGAACTGGCCTACACGAACAGCGCGAGCCGCTCTTAAGGCACTGCTGGGTTATTTAAAAGACACCGGCCTCAGTGACAAATTGTGACTCTACACTGTGTGACGTAGGATGGGCCGTTGACACTACGCAACACTAGAACGCCGTCGCAGACTGCGTGACAGTGCCCACAGAAACATGTCTGTTTTGTGTTTGTGTATATGTGGTTTTCTTTCTCTTTTTTTAACAGTGGAGCTGTTTAAGCCGGCCGTAATGTATGCCGCCTGCCACTGCGTTGCCTAGCAACCAGCTCGCGGAGCGTCGCGCGCTATGCTCGGGAGAGAGAAAGTGAAAATGAGAGCGAGAGATAGAGATAGAAAGAGAAACAAATTGTAGCAGCATCAACGAGGCAACACGCAGAGGTGCTGCCGACGCCATTCGCATTTCTCCGTTTCCCCGCATTAGCGCCGAACGCTCGTAGTGTCGGTGACTGCAGCAGGCGCCTCTGGCGCTCTGGCGGCTTCTGCTGCTGCGCGCCGCCCATACACTCTGCATAGCTTCCGCACCACTTGCCCTATACGTGTGCTCCGGCTGCAAGTGCTTCGCGAGGCATTTCCCGATGCCATGGACCATGAAGAAATGCTTACACACTTCGTATAACTTAGCTTCACTTCATATAGCCTGGACCAGCTAGGAACCGATCAGCTGCGCTCTGTCTTTACTCTTGCGCCACTAGTGCAAACTGCTCCGATTTTTCCATTTATATTATTCGTTTTCTCTGTTTACCTAGCGCATCCACTTATTCCTTTCCCGGTGAAGGGTAGCCAACCGGAGATAATCTCTGGTTAACCGCCCTCTCTTTCCTTTGCCTTTCACTCTCTCTTGAGGGTGAACTTCGTTGTGACGATATCAAAGACTACTAAGTAACTGCAACCACGTCAGCTCTTTGAACCAGTTGAACGGCAATCTAACACTGCGAAACATTGTATTTTGCCTAAGAGGTGTTGTGAAGTTGCAATACTTCAACCAAAAGGCAGTTACAAGGCACTATACAGTTAAGTGTCATCTTTTCGCATTGACACAGGGTTGCCTGTGCTATTTGCAACTATTTTGCGTTAGTTCCGCAGCGCGGATTCTGCGTCGCATGGCGCCACGCTGCGTGGCGCTTCCTTCAGGCGCTTTTCTTCATCTAGCTGGACAGTGCGGCGCTCTGTCTCCCTGGCTTCCTTCGGCGCCTGTCGTACCGCCTTCAGCCGGTTTTCTTCTACCTGGGCCGCGCCCATATGAACCAGTGCACAGTATGGCATGCTGCGGTGGGGTGTGCCGTTCCGAACATGCGCTACACCCATTTGAAGACTGTAGCTAATATCATCTCCAACCAATCTGTTTAGCCGATAGTCATTTCATAATTACATCCACTCTCGGTTACGAGAGAGCCAGCAATTTTTTTTTTTCACTGCTCACATTAACAATCCCCCATCTCATTGTTTGTTTGGTTTTTTTCTTTTACACCATCAGTCATTTTTTTTTCGCCCTACACGCGTCCAGTTCAATTCAGCAGTGATTTTTCAAAATCTACCGATTCCTTCTATTGCAGACTTGATGGTATTAACTTTCTGCATATCTGACAATAATGAATCACGCTATGGCAGACGTTGTCATTGGTTCTGCAAATATGCCTATACGTACAGCATAAGAACATGAGGTGGACAGGAGCAGACACAAACAGCCCTAGTGTGTCTACCCCTGACCGTCTTGTCGTTCTGCCCTCGGTGATTTATTCATGAACCATTTACAAGCCAAAGTTTTCACCAGCAGAGAAGACGTTGCTAATGGCGCTGTCTTTCCTACCTTAGGAGCGTAAGCTCGTTGCCGCCTAATTGACATAACCTGCTGATAACCATGGAGTGTTTGTGCTAAAGTAGCGTCGCCAGTCCCAGCAAAAGAAATCAGCCCAATAAAACAAAATTGAACTATACGGCTAATATTTATGGCTTGCCTTCTGATATTAAGGTGCGCAAGCCCGAACACTTGTTCAGGCTTTCCTCTTTCTATGCAGTGCTTGTACCTTGATATTTCGCTGATACGCTGCAAGCAACAATGTGCCTGTCTACGTGACTTCTGATTGCGCGATTATGAGAACGACATTCTCAATTACATTTCTCGTTTGTTCATGGTCGAGCCACTGTGCGTACGACGCTGCAACATTGGTGCGATGTCTGCGCTCTGGCTTCCTTCTTGGAGCAGAATAATGTGTCCACTTCCTTATTAGTGATGACATTGAAGTACCACTAGAAAACCAGCGTTCGACAGTAATTAAAAGTTTCTGCTTACGTTTGTCGAGTCAAAAGCAAATCTATTTAAGCATTTCGTATTTGTAGAAGGATTACATGGTATAAAAACTGGAATAAAAATTCACCCGGGCTCTTGCCTTACTGCCCCGATCGAAAATGGCAAGCAACTTGAATTGTAATTGCACTTAGCTCTTGCGTTCATCAATACGTAAGCACCATGTAACTTTTATATATATCCCCCCACTCTCTAAAGAAAAGCTCGCACCCGCCCTGCTCCTGTGTATTATAGCTAGAAAACAGAAACGCCTCTCCGCCAGCTTTTTCAGCAAACAAAAACAACAACAAATACAAAACATTTTGACCACCATAAGTTATTGGGGACCATGAGGCAACAATTACGAGCCATTGGTTGCAACTATCGTTTAATACTATCTCCAGAGAGATGATCATGAAGGACCACAATGAAGTGATCTTGGTGACGCGGCTGACAAAAACTGGGACAACTCTAAAAAAGCGAAAAACCGGAAACACATTGAAGGCATCACTAGACTGTTGTGTGCAGAACTAAAACCTTTGAGGCATACATACCGTACATTGCTAGCTAAATAAATTTGTATAATTTGCCCATTTTAGATTCACATTATACGATACATGCTGGGCCCAGTGTTTAGCCCTAATGTCTAACGCTCATGATAGGTCAATTGTCCAATCAGACAAAGTGCATTGTGAAGAAACGAGACCGGAAGTGGGCTGAAAGATAATTAACCTCGCGCGAGTATACTCATTTTCAACAGCGCTGCATTCGTGTTCTCCGTACTGCCGCTTATACAATATCTAGTAGATAGGATAGACATGCAGGTCAGAGTCGTCACGCTGTTTGCCGCACGGATGAATGCACAAGCTACATCGTCTACCATATACGGTGTGCTTGCGTTCAGAATTCTGTGCATTTTCAATATTTCCATACTGTATAAGCACAATTGCCCGGAAGTATACTGGCTCCTTACAGACTCTTCCTTGAACGCATTACGCTCTCACGCCAACCACTTTTACGAGGTCGTTGCAGAGCGACAGGCGTCTACGTTCACGTTCGTACGTGTTGCAAGTCCGCTCCTTCATCTGCGTCTACCTTTCATTACGTATCGGAGACAACAGGTACAGCTCACTGCTGCTCGTAACGTACACGACCCTTAAAGCACGCTAGTATACTCGTCGACTAAGCGACATCATACACAGCGTTCTCTTGCGACAACAAGCGGCCCGCATGCTGCTTGCTAATGGCATGCGTAGTCAGCGTGGTGTCCTGGCACCGGCCCATGCTTGGATGGCCGTTAAAGGCAGCTCACGTTCCGTCAACTCGCAGCGCTCTTGCGGAAAGCACACAAGCGAGAGCGCGCGACCAAGGCTGAAGCGTGGGCCATGATTCTGAGCAGCCATAATTACCATAGCGCGTCCTTAATTAGCATCTCAAAATGAATCAGCAGCGCCGAATAGGCAGCCGCCCTTCCACATGCCTCCTCCCCCTTCCCCCTTTCCCACCGCGCTGCTATAGTGGTTACATTTAGAAAAATAAGAAATAATCGGGTGCGATGACTCTTTTTATAACCCTTTGCGACACGGCGTCCTCGTTTGGGGACTCGAACTTCGGAGGCGCGTCCCACGCCACGTGTTTCTTCAAATGACCTAAAACTCAGTGTGCACATTCGTGTCCGCTTCCTGATGGGACAACTAGCGGTCAGTTAACTTCATTGTCCTGCGTATTGCTGCAGATGATCACTTTGCTGGAGACACTACCATGTTAGACAATCGTTCGACGTGCCGCGTTCCAAGACCAACGTCAAGAGTATTTTTTTTCTCCGGTCGACACGAATACAACCGAAAAAGCAAGTGTGCATGCGTTTCGGGCCTAATAGTTGATTCTTTTTATGCAAGCATTGAAGCTGACGGATTTCAGAATAATTAGATAATGAGTTATACGCTAATTAATTTTTTTTACTGAAACTCGCACAAAACAGCACATTGCTTCGTCTTCTTTCTTGGAATGTAATAGTGAGCGTCTTGAAATGATGCCATGCGCATTTGACGCATTTGCAGACAGTGCATCATAATTCGTGTCTGAAGGGGATGAATTTATTCACAAGACATTTACAGAAGTGTCATGAAACATAGGTCTCTCAATGATCTAGTAGGAAGTGAAATGTCCGCCGTTTTCTAGCACCTTATTGATGCGTGTGGGCATCGACTCGTACAAAGATTCAGTAATCTCCGGTCGACCACGCAGGCTTTCCCATTCTTGTGCGATCGCTTGCCACAGCGTATCGGCCGTGCGGCCGCGGTTGGCTCGTGTGGACAGCCGTTTCTTCAACATGCCCCAGACATTTTCTATAGGATTCAAGTCGGCGCCACATGGAGGCCACTCAAGCTGGCAAACAGCATGTTCTTCTAGCAATGACTGGACGATACGTGCTTTATGGATCGGGCTGCGGTCGTGTTGAAAAAAGGCCATCTTTGCTGATTGCTCCCCCCACACGCTCACGGAACACCGTCCACTGGATAGAACACTCTGTGTGTAATTAGGCAGATATCTGCAAGAAATAGCATACAATTGGGTTCCAGCGGCGCGTCTAAAAATGTTGTGATTCCTCTTGCGTATGAACTTTATAATGCTGTTATAGAGTTGCAATAGAAAACGTGCAAACATCATTAGATAGTACTGAAAGACCCACTGGCAGCTTTTAATTAGCTTCAGAGTAAGTAGTACTATGAAACAATCGTTAATGTTTTCAACATAATACCACTACAGAAAAATCTCGTAATGTCCAAAAGCTCATTTTACGTGAAACATGTTGTGATGCAGAATTAGCTTCGTGAATTAACTGCCAATACACTGTAAACACACCTGCAGTTTAGTGGACGCCAAACCCGCTTCCGTTGGTCCCAGCGCGTGGAAAAAGTTGACTCGTCGCTAAAGATGACATCGCCCCATTTCTCTGTAGTCCAATCTTTCATTGCTGTAGCGAACATGAGTCGTTCTTGTAGCTGGCTGTCTGAGAGGCAGGGCTTCTGTGCTGCTACGAAAGACTGCAGGCCAAGCTCACTCAGCCTTCTTCTTACAGTCTCAGACGATACCGTGAGCGAGAGCGCTTCTCGGATATCCTCTGCACTTTGAAAAGGATCAGCCACGATGGCGGCCGTAATCAGGCGGTCCTCTTCCTCAGTCGTGGCCCTTGGACGCCCACTGCGCTCCATATCTGTGAATCTGTCATCGTCGCGGAAAGCTTGAATAATCCTATTCACGGCAGTCCGGCTCCTGTTGGTTCGGCGGCAGATTTCGCGCTGAGGTATTCCCTCTATAAATAAACGCACAATGTGCCTTCTTTCGTCAAGTGGAACACGCAGCGGCATCTTTCCAAATAGGCAATCACCACGTGGCCTGAAGCAAGTCTACTCCGTTTTCAGCGACTGATGCGAAGATGCGCCTATGTGTGAAAGAAAATTTTCTATGCATCCGCTTTTTCTTTATTTTTGATGACAGTGAAACACCTCCCTACCCTTTCTCTCAAGACGCAGAAGCAGCAACACTCATTGGACCAAGATGCTGCCAACCAAAGTGCGCCAGTAAACGTCGCGTAAAAAAATCGTCGCAGCGCTTCGTGAAACTTATCTACCCACTGGCACACCAGTCGACAAAGGTTGCAGTGATTGCTCCGATACTGCTATCAAGCCAGATATGTGGCGGTCTTATCGCAGACAGCGCTCTGCGTCAACACAACGAACTAACAATGTCATGCACGGGAATAACAAATTAACAGGCAGGCGAATACCAAGAGGGCTCATATCCGGGAGAGCGCCCCTGTCGCCGCTAGGTGGCGTACCGCTAGGTGGCGCGGATAGGCAGTCTGGCACGCGCTCGCGTGGTCCGCAAACTTTTGTGGTTGACTGTACATGACCCTTAAAGCACGCTAGTATACTCGTCGACTAAGCGACATCATACACAGCGTTCTCTTGCGACAACAAGCGGCCCGCATGCTGCTTGTTAATGGCATGCGTAGTCAGCGTGGTGTCCTGGCACCGGCCCATGCTTGGATGGCCGTTAAAGGCAGCTCACGTTCCGTCAACTCGCAGCGCTCTTGCGGAACGCACACAAGCGAGAGCGCACGACCAAGGCTGAAGCGTGGGCCATGATTCTGAGCAGCCGTAATTACCACAGCGCGTCCTTAATTAGCATCTCAAAATAAATCAGCAGCGCCGAATAGGCAGCCGCCCTTCCACATGCCTCCTCCCCCTTCCCCCTTTCCCACCCGCTCTCCCCAAGAAGAAGCGGAAAAAGGCAAAAAGCGTTCTTAGCCACCGTCGCCATGCGGAGCACGTAAGGACTCCGCCAGCGTCTCTTTCTCGCTAGCTCTTTCTCTCTCTCTCTCTTGGGCCTTACGACCTCTACCTGCAGAGCATGTCTATCAGAGCCCTTAGCAAATATTTTACGCCAGTGATGAATGCACTAATTGTCAAACGCTGTATACGTGAATAAAATGCAATTCTACTATAGTGCTGTCTTCGCACAATAAAACTACATTTCCTCGCGAGAGCGCTCGTGTCGCAAACCCTGTCAAGCATGTGACAAGAACGACGGTGGCGTACACAGAGCGCTGGATGGTTCTTAGGCTGTGTCGATTCACTCCGAATCTCCGGCTTATCAGCGGGTCCTGAATGCTGGAACCAGAAGTACTCTGTCAAAGTGTCAAAGCGTAATTACTACCGTTTGATTGGATAAGCTCACAGTGCAGATTCAGAGCCGGTGGAACGACGAGATAGCTCCAAAGTCCCCTACTTACAAAACTTTGACTTCACCAGTTTCGAAAGTTTCCATCGCTGTGCTCACACGAAATGCTGTGCATTTCGAAGGAGTGCCTGGCTTTCAAACAAACGCGCCATCCAGTTCTACAAGTATACTACTAATTTACAAAACCTACACACGGCTGAAAAGCGCCGCCGTCGTATACTGTAGTGTCATGTTACTTCACTGATGTCGGTGTGTGAGGGGAAACGCAAGCGGCGAAAAATAAATAAATTCGGTGCGTTCTGTAGAACACAAATACCGTGTGTTATACCACTCACTCCAATTCGAAACCAAGTACAAATGCAAAACTGTCGTTTGCGCTCTCCGTCGGACAATCTGTCTCAAAATTTTTCAGACTCGATATGAAGTAGTGAAGGCAGACAATATGATTAATTTAAACTCAAAAACTTCCGAATTCCTACGTATCTCTATCACTTACTGTTTTTTCGTTACGTAGAGATTGCGATTGACAGGCGAAAGAGAAATTTGTGTCTTTTCGTGAACCCTTCCCTTCACGCTGCTCAGTGTTTGTGTTTATAAATTTACTAAAACGATGCTAGCCTTTAAGTATGTTTATGTACTCACTCACACAAACACAGGGAATTTTTAGTATCTTGTTCTGCTTGCTCTTTTTACGACATAAACTTGAAAGCTCTTTCCGGTTAAAGCGTCATCACCTGAACTTAGACAAGGTAAGTGGAAAGAAAACTTTATAGCGCAGCCTAAACCAAATGAAAAAATAATTTATAGAAAACAACGCCTAAGATGTAATATAGGAAAATGAAATTCTGTACAATGGCTTCCGTGTTTACCCCTGAGACGGTTGCGCTGTTCAATTACCGACAAAAGAATGGCTGCACGGTAGTTTAATGAAACTTTAAACTTGTCGAAAGAGCGCTGCAGGCTTGACGTGAGCGGACACACGAAGCACGTTAGCGTGCTTTCCACGATAGGAACGGCACCTCTCTTGACAATCAATAATCAATGTTAAGGGAACTAGGTCACACTAAGCCGGCGTTAATAATAGCATAGTACGTCACTATCTAGCGTTTCAGTGGCGAGCATCAGACAAAAGGCCAAAATAAATGGAGTGAGTGAATAAATTCAACAAAAATAAGCAGTTAGCAGTTAGACGTTCGTAAGCTGCTTTCGTTTTCTCTTCTCTCGGAAATTGTTGCATGGAAGAGCTTTATATAGTTAGTCGTTAGTGTTAATTGTGGTGCGCTTTTTACCGCTGAAATATGTGTTAACAGCTCGTGCGTAAGTGCGCTCATTCAATAATGCATATTTTAAGTAAGCTGCGGAAGCCAAAAATTGTCACAAAAACTATCGAAGATGATTGTCAAAGTAAGCGAATAGCTTAAACGGTCAGCAGAAATGAAATGGGCACACCAGCAATACTTTTGAAGGACACCACTAGCATTTACCATAGTGTTTGGTGACGACGGCACAAATTATTTTCGATATATATTACTGCAGGGCATGACCGCGTGATGACGATGACTGTGATCGGATGGCTACGATGATGTGACGACTGTGGAATAATAATGATGAGGACAATGACGCCTCGATAATGCAGACAGCGAGACCAAGATGGCGTGGCGACCATGCATGGAATGTCGATGGCGTGACAACGGCTGCGCATCCGCGCATTTGTTTCTCCGCTCGTTTGCTCCACGGAGGTCAGATGCTCCTCCGACAATGAATTTTAAGATCACGCGGATTCCAGTAACTGTGGCCGTGGGGGTAAGCAAAGCTGCGGTGAGCCAACATGACGAAATGGCTCATCTCGACAAGAGGTGTGCCCTGGACTTTGGCGATTAACGCGTTCCACAAACGTCCGCCCAGGTTACGTAGAAACGTCCCACAGCCGCACCACCGGTGACAACATCTAAACCGCCAGACGCGACAATTTTTCTCGCGCGACATCACGTGCGTCTTAGAGAGCTGCTTAGGATTCGGTAACGATCATTCCCCGCAACTCGGTTGCGCAAGAGCGCGGGCATTTGCATCTACGGCGAAATTCGGCCTGCCAACAACCACACACGGAAACAGACGAAAAAAATTTGGAAGACGCTTAAGCTTCGCGTTTAACGGACTAACACCTCTGCGCTACGTGGAGGGCCTGCGTGGTCGGGGTGGTTCGGGATGATTTTCTCCGCCAGGGATGCCGGCGCTTACGCCAACACCGACGCTGATGCTGGATTTTCTGCGACACACGGTCTTCAACCCCATCGCGTTAAAACCTAATGAAAGCTGTTCGCGGAGCGCAACTGCGACGTCGAAAACGCTTTGGGTATTTTGGGTGAAACAGGCGATCTCTGAACCACCGACACGAAATAGCTGAGAACTCCATTTAGGCTTGTGTAGGCACTAAGTCCGACCGAAAATGTGGTTATTGCTTCATATTTTGCATCTTGCGATTTAGAAAAATAGCATAGAAGGCATGTGCCAAAACCAAAATGCTTAATCACTTTTGTTTCCGTTTTGTGAACATGGCGGAAGGTTGATGTTGTTGTCACGCGCAGCGTATCCTCATAAATGAGCGCTGGAAGAGTCCCGCTGCATACACGCCTCATAGATGAGGTGCTTCAGCAGGAGAAATGCGGTGTGTCGCTAAATTCCTTCAATGCTAATCGCATTAACGTTGATATTTTCCGTGACGTGGGTTATGCTGGCATTTCATGCGGAGTAGTGAAAATAATAGGTTTTATGCATTCGTCATTCGATCTTTAGTTGGCAAAAGGCGGATTGGTCTAATACCAAAACAAATGTTGATAGAAATATCACGCAGCAAGATGTGGGCAACTGAGGTTGCGACGTTGTCGCATTGGCATGTCATCTTCGAATATTAATGCAGCGCAAGTAAGATTAGAGCACTAGCAGAAATTGTTAAGCAAAAAGAAAAATATTACAGTTTTGCCATAACGGTGAAGCAATCGACGTGATGTCGACATGCTAGAATATTACATGAAGTGTAAGACTGGTAGCTACAGTGGCAGTATGAATTGAAGTAAACGCATGCTGACTAAGTAAAAACGAACTGTTGTGCTAGGGGTCCTCTGTTTGAATCCTACCCTCGGACAATTTCATTTGTGTTTATTAATTAAAGCGAATATCTTTCGCAGCGATTGCAGCTGGTTTGTTTCAAACCTCTTTCCTGAGCCAATCCCGGAGGTAGCGTGCACAGTCACGGCATTAAAATTGCGCTGTAATCAGGTTTGAGCTCTGTTAATGTTTAGCACTTGTAATATTTAAGCCTGAGAAGATTTAAGATAAAACATATGCGTGGTCGATGTATTCTTTCCCGACATTTCTTTTTGTCCTCCATTCTAAACATTCTGGGGAGTAATTTTGTCAAGAATACAATACCTGGCATGAGCACCTTTAGTGATAGAATGGTGTGGCAATATAACCCGCATGTACCGCATGTCATTGCATATAGCATCATAATCAGCCTATATTTATGTCCACTGCAGGACGAAGGCCTCTCCCTGCGATCTCCAATTGCCCCTGTCTTGCACTAGCTGATTCCAACTTGCGCCTGCAAATTTCCTAACTTCATCATCCCATATGGTTTTGAGCCGTCCTCGACTGCGCTTCCCTTCTCTTGATACTCATTCTGTAGCTCTAGTGTAACTCCGGAAAAAATGGGTCGCCGTCGCTACCGATTACGCTACGCGGTAAGCAATCACAAGAGCCCTCCCGACAAGTTCCGTTACTGACGTCACTGACTTTCTACTTCACGACATCATTTTAGTGCACGGTGCTCCGCGCCAATTACTCACTGACCATGACCGTAGCTTTCTCTCGGCATTCGTCGAGGACATCCTCCGCTGTCGCTCGACAAAGGAGAAATTCAGCACGTCCTACCACCCACAGACCAACTGCCTCACGGAGCGCCTCAACAGGACCATCACCGACATGCTTTCCAAGTACGTCGCGGCCGACCACCACGACTGGGATCTTCATTTACCATATGGGACGTTCGCGTATAATTTATCGCGTCACGAAACCACCGGCTATCCCCCAATCTATCACTTCTACGTCCGGGAACCCACGTTGCCCGTGGACACCTTGCTGCCCTCTCGCGCAAGTTCAGCCACTGAATACACCGCGACGCGATAGCACACGCGGACCACGAGCGCCAGCTCACCCGCATCCATCTTGAGGCCTCACAGGAGCATCAGAGACGCCTCTATGATGGCCACCATCGCGACGTGCACTTTTCTCCGGGTTCTCTGGTGCTTCTCTGGTCACCCATCCACCGTGTGGGGCTTTCGGAAAAGCTGCTGTCACGTTACACTGGTCCATACCGTGTGGTTGTGACAAGTGACCAATGTCACATATGAAATCAACCCCCCCAACCCCTCAGCGTCGTCGTCAGCTGCAAGCGACATCGTTCACGTAGCGAGACTAAAGCCATACCACAAACCTTTAACCGCTGATGTGTAGCTTAAGCACCGAGACGGTGCTTCGATTGCCGGATGCTGCAGCAGCATTTACCATTTCCAGTTTCGTGAACGACTACAATTGAGAACACTTGCAGTGGGGAACTTTTCGGAGCACAATAGTATGACACCATGCGGGTTCAGGCAAACCGTGCCTCAAGTTAGAACGCATGCCTACTTCTGATACGGCACAACCTCAACTGGCGAAGTTGACAGCACAGGATCTGTTACTGTTCCAAGTTTTTGCAGCAGTCTTAGAGGGGCGATTGGGGCAGCTACCAAGCCTGCGGTACTCCGCATATGTCCCACTTTTAGGAGAGCTCTCCACGCAATAGGGATGATTAATGCGCGAATGATGAGTTGTCATTCTACTAAAGGCACGTGGACATGTGCTTGAGTTCATGCAGATCGTGCTGGTAGCGTGGAAGTAAAAATGCTCATAATTATAGATGCCTATCAGCAAGTGGCTGGAAGTGCGAAACAAGAAAAACCTTCAGACCGCCACTATTATTGAAAAGCTACACATCATATTTGCTACATTCGGTGTTCCTGAGAAGTTTGTGTCCGACAACGGTTCATCCCGTGTTTCTGTAGAAATCAAACAGTTCTTGAAGGGGAAACGGGTTAAACCAAGTGATACCCTTTCATCCAGCAAGTTTCCTTTGCGCTGCATAATGTTGACGTGCATGACCCCGTTCTGCCAATGCTAGTAGCTTGGTTGGTTTTGGTCGGGCGGTTGAATCGAGTGACAGACAGACAAAGTTTTTCGCGTTTAGGTAGCCTAAGAAAATAAGCAGGCTGCAGTCTCTGAGGCAACGCCGCTAGTGCGTCGGTCATTTGGTCTTCGCAGAAACAATCCCGAGCAAAGCCAGAGCTTTAGTATAACATGCGTAGGTGTTACACTGAGTTCTTGTCTAAAGTTTTCCTCAGCTTTACTCCGCGAAAGTCTTAAAACCACTCTACTCACCCTATGCGAAAAACCCTACATAATAGACAAGCTGTAGCCGACCAGAAAATGAAAAACAAGGTGAGGGAGCTATGTACCTCCGTGAGGCCAAACTAAAATTACTTCCGCTAAATCTCCACATCGGACGAGGAGCTGCTCTGAGGATAAGAGAAAATACCGTTGACGGAAATTGAAACGTGGTCGGGGAGCGACGTTCTAAATAAATAAATAAATAAATAAATAAAAATAACTCGATGGCTTTGTCGCCGCAGGCGCAAATGCTATCGAAAGATTCACAGGCGCTCTCTCGCGTCTGCACTGCAAAACCAATTCGTAAGGATCTCTACAAGCTCACAAGCTTTCTGCTTTCCTATTCCGGCTCAAACAGCTCAGTCCAACCACTTCCCTTCTCAGTTGAGATTAAAGAATTCAGGCAGGAATTCCATGAGGGGCTTCGAGGCTTTTTGGCTTTCATGTTTCTAGAGATTATTGTTTTCTCATAAATAGCATTATCTCTCTTTTATTCATCACGCAAGCTTCAACTTGATTTCAACGTTGTAAGAGTACAGAAGCGGAACGAAAAGGCTAAGGGCTAAGCGTCCAGCAAGAGCAGCTTTATTTAGTTCGCTTATCACAAGTTTGTCTAGGATCCACGATAAAAGAAACGGGCTAATGAGAATATTTCTTAAGCTCGAAATCCCAATTTCAAAGGAAAACACGCCTCTGTATTTGTCTCTCTATTCTGGAATAACTCAGGAAATATGTATCACTCTCTGATCATTTCCTACCTCCTGGCATCAGCCGCAGGTGCTCTTGATATCCGGCTGACAATGTCCATTTATGTATACCTTACAGTTCAGAAGTACATTCGCGTTCAATACCAGCTGCAACATGGTGCCCTTAGAACGGGGGAGCCCGAATGCATGGCAGCGGCGACATATGACAAATTGGATAAATAAGAACTGTTTCAATTAGTGGAATTATTTGAACAATTATTTTGTACATATAGACGCCACCACTCAGTCTTGGCTTAGACCTCGGGCACCATGTTGCAGCCCATGTTTCATTGCGAAAATTCACTGTAAGGTCCAATTCTTAATGTTCTAATGATCAATATTTCTCATAAGCAATTTCTGAAAGCACAGCATTGCTGCAACTTTAGTGGAATGCTGAAAGCATCTGGAATAGTTGGTGGAGTGATTGATATCACGATAAGTTGGCGCATGAATACCAGGATCGCAGATGTCAGCTTATGTTTATCAACGAAAACTTGCCCAGAAGATCAAGCACAAAAAAAAACCGACAATCGACCGGATCTTTCTAGAAGGTACCTGGCGGCATTCTGAACCCCAAATTCGCTTATAAGTGCACTTGTCGCATTCGTATAGGCTACATGTTCTGTGTATTCTGAGACAATGCATAAAGTTTTCTTACATCCTGGGGTACAAAGAATGGGGCTTCAAAGCTTATCGGTTGGCTTTGATTCCCATATTACATGCCAGGTTTTAAGCCCTTGATATCACATTGTTGTTCTCCCCATCTTGACTTTCGTTCTTTGGAAACGCCTTTCCCACTCGCTCAAGCCCAGTTCTTCTCTATGTACCACTTGACCGTCGCGCCCTGGATTTTGAACCTGACAAGAAGGTTTTAGAAATATAAATCAATGTTCTCAGTACCCGATTGCACCTGGGTTCAACGCTTAACCATAACTAGCTGTTTTTGAGACTGTTTCATTCACCGAATTGTAGATAAAAAGGCGGTTGTCCGAAATTGCAATGTACTCCCAGCTACTATCGTAATTTATTTCCCTTCTTAAATAAGTTTGTTTCATTTCCTTAGGCAGTATGAGAAAAATAAATACATTATTTAAATCATTTTTTTTTCTGAGGCGGATCAAAAATGAAGCCTGGTTTTTGCTTACACAGAACATTTTGCCAATATCCACTGCTATCTTAAGGCACGTTGACGTTCTGCGGGGAACAGAAATTCGCGGAGTAACCTTATTATTTTTAGGCGTGAAGATTAAAAAAGATTTGCAATGTTTGTCTATTGAGATAAAAAAAGTGATGCTACTTGTAGCGGCCTTACAGCCTACACATAAAATGGCTATTGTGTGTCTAGACCCCCTTGTCAGTGAATAAACGCGTATCTAACATAAAACAAATTAGCGTAGCTTGCACTGGAGGCACAATGCTAGAGACAGCGGAGCTGATGGGCACCTAGCTAGGTCCTGGCTTTCGGGCTAGGCTAAGCACTACCAAGTCATCCCCAGCAATTTCGGGAATTTGTTGGTCATTGATTATTATCGATTGTCTATTGATTGGCTATCGATTGGCTATCGCAAAGTATTGGCCACATATTTAGGCTAGGCTAAGTACTACCGAGTCATGCCCAGCATTTTCCGGAATGTATTGACTGGTGATTGGTTATCGATCAGCTATTCATTGGCTATCGATTGGCTATCGCAAGGTATTAGCCACGTATTTGGGCTAGGCTAAGCACTACCATGTCATCCCTAACGTTTTCCGAAATTTATTGATTATTGATCGATTATTGATTTGCTGTCGATGACTGACTAAGCTTAAGTAGCCCCAACCAGGCTCATCTAGACCACGGTGTAAGAAGAACAGGTGATCCGACTGAAGCGCGCGGCGTGTCTCACTAATGTTGGGATGCCGCTAGGTGGCGCACACGACTAGGAGGCTGGGCGTCAGGGGCGTGGGGGCCGGGGGCAAACATACCCTAAGCGCTGCGCGTTTCAGTTGTTTCAGCCTGCGTTTTTCAGAGCGCCTGTTAGTTTTAACGTTCTCATATTGAGGTTATCATCTCAATTTCCCGAAAGCTTAAAGAGTTATTTGAGAGTATCGCTAGGCTTGCTGCATTTTTAAATCAAAAGCGTATATTTCGCTCAAAGCGGCGCTAACAGTCCGCATTTTGTTGGAGCAGCTGACAATTCATTTTGCAAATTACGTTTCGATGACGAGTTGCTATCTGTCGTCACTATACGCTGCGTCCCCGTTTTCATTTCTCATGCGAAAACAGTGCGTAGGGGAGTACCGCGTACAATGTCCTCCTGAGTGTATATAAAAGCGCTTTCGCTTAATGCGGTGAACTGCGCTATCATTGTTCTGTAGACTCAAACGAAAATTTAGTTTGCGCGTTTGCCATACAGGCTCCGTGCATAGTATTGAGTCCATAAAGCACAAATTTAAAGGCTGTTTGTTTCTTATTAAGCACGCGGCACCTTGCATGCGTATATCCTTATACGCATGCTCGATCCTTAATAAAATATTCATGATAGAAGACGCCGATCGTTTTTCTTGCTTTTTTATTCAAAATTACGAGGAAGCCGAAAAACAAATGAAAGCAACTTGCAAACCAACAGAAAGGAAGACCATCGATGTAGAATATACATACCCAGCTGTGACATTATTCCTGGCGAGACGGATTTTCAAAGAGCGTGTTGAAGTTGATGCTGTCGGTGTTACCGTCATGTGATGCTGCACTGAAGTCCTGAATTTTGTGAGGTCTTGTAGACTGCTGAGCTGCTATGACTAACGTTTCCTTGTCCACACGAGAAGTTTCTTGAGCTCTTGTCTCTTGCATCACATATACTTTTACCTGCGGTTCTTGTAGTTCACTGCCTTCAGATTTTGATTTGCGCTTGCCGTCAGCTGGAGTCTGTTCTGTGTTGGCTTCGCTATTCTGGTTCTGGCCGTCTTCTATTGGCACGTCAGTTGCTAGCTCCAGTAACTCGTGATTCATTACATTTGGCTTTCTGTTTCTTCTTTTTCACTTGTGCTTTCTGCCTATTGCTCTTTCTTTCGGAAGCGCTTCGCAGGCGTGGTGGTGGTGGTGGTGAAAACATTTATTTTAGGAAAATACAAGAGTTGTCCCCCGAAGTGGGGACACCTAAGTGGACTCCCTAGTCCGGGATTCCATTGGAGATGGCCGCCGCTCGGGCACGCGCTACCAGGGCGCGCTGGGCGCACAAGGTAGAGCAGCTGAGCAGGGTCTCCTCCCAGGCCTCTCGTGTGGGAACGGGAAAAGGGGGAGAGAGAGGAAAGAGAAAGAGGGGCATGCTGCAACCATGTGGTAGGTGTCGGCCAGGACCCCACAATGGCGACAGTGCCCACTTGTACTAGGCAAAAAATGTCTTAGTTTCGCCCTAAGGGCGAAGCAATGAATGCGATAGCAACAAAGCAATGTCATACGAAGTAAGGTGAGCGGCTTTGGTAGCAATATGAATTGTAGTAAACATGAGCTGATTAAGTAAGCAGGTGTGCTGCGGCGTAAGTAGACCGACATGAAGAGAGACTCGATGACCACGAAAAGGCGCGTGTGAAACGGTGGTGTTGATGAGAAGCGCTGCCCGTGGGCAGTGCGTGCGAAGGGACACACCTGTAGCGCTGCACTGCCGATCCGGGCAGCATTGCATGTGTAGCGTGCGTTGGAAAATGTGGCCCGACTATTACTAACTGAATGAACAAGCGTGGTGTGAGCGCGCACAAACAAACATGAATAGATCACACTGAATTACTGCAGACAACGACCGTCAAAACTCTGGCAGCAAGCGGACACGCCGCAGCGGCGAAGGTACGTGTGGTCTATCGCTTCAACGGAAACTGAGCGGCCGTGTGGAGATAAGAGACGGTGCGAGCGAGCGACGAGCGCGGTTGTTGGCAGAGTAGAAATGCGCCCCCCCCCCCCCCCCCCCCGCTCCCTCCGGCGCTCGCTTCCCGCTTCCTTGCTTGCGCGTGGAAGATTGAGTGCGGTCGCCCTCCGTGACAGCGTGCGTCCCCGCACGCTTCCGCTCGGGCATACGGCGTGCAGCAAAGATTTTATCTATACGGAACCTCACGGCGACGGCGACGACGACGGCGACGGCGACGCGGACGGCAGAAATACGGTGGAAGTGTCCATATAATTGCTATCGCAATAAAAATGGCGAGCCACGGCAGGACACAACAGGGTGTTGGTCTGTAAGCGGCGCAGGGTTCACTCATCGGCCTTAGACAAACCCCGGACCGGGGCCGGAAAAAGCCGACGACCATCGCGGTAATAGGCCAAGATTTCTCGAAACGATGTGAGCAAATGGGTTGCAAGATCAGGCGAGGGGGGAGAAGGGGTAACGGCCCGGGGAAGAAGCGCGCGGGCGGCCGCATCGGCGGCCTCGTTACCAGGAAGACCCTCGTGTCCCGGGGACCAGACAAGTCGGACGGGGTGAGGTACGAAACGCCAGGAGGCGGCCCGGAGTAGGTGAGCCGCGAGGGGCGAGACGGAACCGGCAAGGTATCGGGAGCAGGCAGAGCGCGAGTCCGAGATGATGATCCTTGCATTGGGGTGGGATGCCGCCAAGGCAATGGGCACCTCCTCCGCCTGTGTAGAAGTAGAGGCCCGAAAGGAGAGGTCATCAATCGTGTTTCCCTCGTGGATCACGGCAGCCGAAAAGTAGCCAGAGGGGGAAGGACCCACGACATCCACATAGAAGACACTGGGGCGAGATCCGTGTTGGGATGGAAGGGCACGAACACGAGCGGCCCGACGACCAGGGTGGGAGACAGTATCCATACTACGAGGGAGAGGGGCAACCCAGAGTTTCTGGCGCCAAGAGTCGGGAATCCGATCGGGGGGCGCCGGAGGAAGAATAGGTTGAAGAGCAAGGCGCGCAAGCAGACGGCGCCCAGGAGACGTCTGAGACAGGCGACCAAGTTGGTTAACGAGGTGAGCCTCCCGAAGCTCCGAGTAGGAGTTGTGCACCCAGAAAGCCGCAAAACGACGGTTGGAAGTGGACACCGGGAGGTCCAGGGCACGCTTATGCACAGACCGGATGAGGGCAACCAGCTGGGCCTCGTGGTGGCGACCGAGACGGAGGTAGGGGGCTGCGTACATGATCCGACTGATGACGAACGCTTGGGCCAAACGAAGGGCATCCCGCCCTCGCAGACCGCCACGTTTCGTAGACACCCGACGAATCATGCGGCTCACCTGCTCCCCCGTACGGCGGAGGCGGGTAAGGGTGGAGCCCGGGTTGAGAGAGGACGAAATAAAAAGTCCCAGAACACGGAGCTCGGTGACCACGGGGATGGGACCCGTGGTCAAGGAGAGCCGGGGTGGGGGTAAAGAGGAAAGAGAAAGAAGTGCTGATTTCTGCGGGGCGCACTCCAGGCCACAAGAGGTGGCGTAAGTGTCCACTATTGAAGCAGCCTGTTGAAGACGCTGCTCGATTTGAGTGGGGTTACCAGAATTAGTCCAGACGGTGATGTCATCGGCGTAAAGTGCGTGTTGGATACCCTCCACCTGGGCCAGAAGAGCAGGAAGGCGTAGCATGGCCAGATTAAAGAGGAGCGGAGAGAGAACCGCTCCCTGAGGTATGCCCCGCGTGCCCATGGGGTACGGCCCGTGTTCAGAGTCATCGACGCGGATGAAGGCAGAGCGGTGAGAAAGGAAAGCGCGGATGTATGCGAACGCATTGAGCCGCAATATGTCGTGTTGAGATTGGCGAGGATACTACTATGTGTGACGCTATCAAATGCGCCGCGCAGGTCGAGCGCAAGAATGGCTTTGTCGTTGTGGCGCATAGTAGTAGGATCAATAATGTCGTGGTGAAGCTGGAGGAGGACGTCTTGCGCGGAGAGATGCGGGCGGAAGCCGCACACTGTGTCCCCGAAGGTCCCCTCCCGCTCCAGGTAGGCGGAAAGGCGATCCCTAACCATCGCTTCCATGAGTTTCCCTACACAAGAGGTGAGAGAAATGGGGCGGAGGGCCTCGATGTGAACGGGGTTGCCAGGTTTGGGTATAAATGTAACGAGAGAGGTGGTCTATTCTGTGGGGAGGGGGCACCCATCCCAGACAGAATTCATGAGGTGAAGAAGGGAGAGAAAGGCCGAGTCGGGAAGGTTAGCCAGAAGGGTGACCGTGATACCATCGCGACCCGGGGCCGTACCCCGTCTCATTTTGGCCAACGCAGCCCGAATGTCAGGCAGCGTGAAGGGAGCATCAAGCTCAGGGTTGGGACGGCCCGAGTACTGATACTCCGGCCCAACCAGGTCCACCGTGCGACAGAGGTACCGGTCGCGCAGCTTGTCCGCGAGCTGAGCCGAGGTGCCAGGGAATCCGTGCAGAGCGGGGCGCAGTGGTCGTTGTGTTTCCCCTCGCGTGGAAGAGGGATCCAGAAGGCTCCGAAAGAGGCGCCATGTCCCCCTGGAACCCATCTGACCTGCGGCCTTCGTGCAGGTTTCGACTCAGTTTGTATCACTGAGGTGGGCAGCATAAGCAGCCGCTTCCTCTGTGAGGGCAGCAATGTGTGCTTTGAGCTTGCGATTCAACTTGTGGCGACGCCAGCGGCGCAAGAGGCCGCGGCGAGCGTCCCAAAGGTGGAGAAGGTGCGGGTCCACGGCGGGCGCAGCCTGAGTTGTCTGTATGACACGGGTGTGAGAGCGTTGAGTCGAGAGGGCATGGGCGGCCCAGGTGGAGTACCCGTCGGGGGAGGACAGGGAAGGAAAGGCTGGGTTCGAAAAGGAGGCTAGTCCATGAGGCGGGCCGTACCCCATGTTTTGCGCACTATCCGCGTGGAGAAGGCGATTCGCAGCAGACAGTGGTCGCTACCAAGAGACTCCTCGAGGTTCTCCCAAGTAGCGTCCCGGATATGTTTGGTGAGAGAGAGGTCCGGACACGTGTCACGAGTAACCGAGTTGCCCCCCCCCCCCGCGTGGTACAAGCTGGGTCCGTGAGCAACGTGAGACCAAGCGTGGAGATAAGCTCCTTGAGCTTACGGCCCCGGGCCTTCTCGTAGTAGTAGCCCCAGTGGAGACTGGGGGCATTGAAGTCCCCAACAATGACCAGGGGGTCACGAGCAGCGGTGTTAAGAGCGCGATAAAATAGTTCTGAGAAGGTGACGCGCGGAAGATGAGGAGGGCAATAGACATTAAGAACATGAATTGGGGGTGACGTGCGGAAGATGAGGAGGGCAATAGACATTAAGAACATGAATTGGGGGGTCACGGCGCCGTGAGGGGAGCACCGTAACCATGGAGTAATCGTGTTGGAGGGTGAGATCGAGATCGACTTGCACCGATGTATAAGATTTGTGGACGAGGATACTGGTCGTCGGGCCCCCTGAGTAAGAACAGTAGCTAGAAAGAGAAGGATTGAGACCAGCCTCCTGGAGAGCCAGGACGGCCGGCAGAGAGCCCCGGATGAGCTCGAATTGTGACGAAGGCAAGGAGCTCGAGGAGGGCACCGCCATAGTGAAAGAGACGAGTTAGGGGTCATCCTCCATCGCCTGGGCCGGCACCAAGACCGCGTCCAGTACTGGAGGAGCAGGAGAGGGAGGAATGAGTACCGGGTTGAAGGGGGTGTTAGCGGTCCCAGCGAGTTTGCGGCGGCACGGGGTGGCGTTGGGAGACGCCGAGCGCGAGCGCGACTTTTTGAACCTGAATTGAGAGCACGCCCATATCTGGACGGCCTTGAGAACCTCAGCTGTAATTTTTGGCACGATGGTCTCTCCGATGCGTTGAATGAGCAGATCGGGTAGGGCTCGTAGTGCACGCTCCATGGTAAGGCTGCGTTGTTCGAGACCCGTGAGACGGCCTTGAATGGGAAGAGTATTATCGATCGGAGGAAGATCATCCAGGGGAACCTGAATTGGGGGAAGGGCCGAGGAGGGATCTTGCGAGACCGCGGCGGCGACTGCCCGAGTTTGCGGGTGCTCCTGGGAGGGAGGCCCGGGGGGAGAAGAAGAACTGGGGTTGGGATGGGGGGAAACGGCCACTGAGGCAAGTGGAAGGGCCGACTTGGGTTGGGGGGAAGGAGTTGGGAGCGAAGGGACTCGAGTTGCTTGGCCAGAGCAGTGACCTGGCGCTGAAGCTCGGAGTTCTGCCGCTGGATAGTAAGTTCAGACGGGGTAGGGGCAGCGGAGTGAATGAAGGGGAGAGGCCTGGAGGCAACCCCTGCCCAGCTACTCACCTGAGGTGGAGCCGCGAGTGGCGGGAAGTGTTCCGGAGTAGCCGGTGGCGGGGCCTTGGTCCGGGAGCCGGACTTGGGTTGAGTCAAGGGCGCGTGGCCTTGATGGGGAGTACGAGGTGGTGGCGAGGCCGGGTGTGAGGAGACCGGCTGGGAGGGCTTGATAGGCTTACGGTACTTTCCGGGGCAGCCCCGTGCCCCGGTTTCGTGCGGCCCGGTGCACAGGATGCAGCGGGGTTGGCAGTCATGTTGAGCAAGGCCCTCAGGTGTGGTAGGCACCTGGGAGCCGCAGCGGGAGGAGAAGCCCGGTTTGGGGCTGGGGCAAGCCGTGGCCCGGTGGCCAATGGTGCCGCAGCAAGAACATACAGGAACCGTCTTCTTATAGAGGCGGACGTAGGCCACCTGGCAGCGGTAGAAAATGAAACGCGGGATCTTCGGGCCCTCGAAGGTCACAACCGCCACGTTGGAGTCCCCGAGTTTGCGGGCCGCGAGGATAGTGCCTTTCGGCCACTCCAGATTCGGCTTGATGCTTGAGGACGATGCAGCCGGGTCTATGTTGATGACGCCGCGGCAGATGTCCCCAGATGCCTTGGCGTGGCCCCGAAACGGGAGCTGCTGGTCCCCTACGGGTAGCATGATGTCACCAAGGAGTCGTTGAGCAATAGGGATCGAGGTGAGGCTGCACACCAGCACATTTTGGTCCCACACTGGCCACACGTGGAGGTCGGCAGCCGAGCAGTCCCCCAGAAAGGCACGCACCGCGTCACCAGCGCGTTCCGATGGGAGCACCGTCTTGAGGTCAAATGAGGCACGCGGTTTGAGCACAACGATGAGGTCGTCACGTCCTATGCGGGGCGTGTATCGCGGCCGCCAAGCAGGCTTACGTGGCGCCTGAGGAGGAGACGAGTTGGGAGCACCTCCTGGGAGAAGGTGCGTCGAGATTCCGGCAACCGCCGGTTGCGAGGCCGCCGGCGTCCCCTTGAGCTTGGGCGTCTTGGGAGGGGACTTGCGTTGCTTGCGTTGCCAAAGTTGGATCATATCTTCAAGATACTCATGTTCGGTAGGGACATCCTGGTCCGCCGGGGTGACATCCATGGTAACCACTCGATGTGAGGCGGGATCGTAGCCCGTAACCGGGGTTGAAGCCGCCATCGCCGGGGAAGAAGCCCGGCGAGGCCCGTCGGCGCGCCGCAGCTGTTAGGCTACGCGCCCCCGAACGCTGGGAGAATCTCCAAAGGGCCCGGAATTGGAGAAAAAATGTGGTTGATCCCTCTTATATAGGAATCGGTATAGAACACGAAAGTGAAACGTGTCTTCACAGAAGTAGTGTAATGTTTATTGCACATTGATATATAATGTCTATTGGTGTTTTGTGGCTAAAGCGCCCTTAGGCGTTGATGCACCCACGCTGACGCCTGGTGGCACGTCTCCTCCATCACGACTACCAACGTCGATGACCATGAGCAACCGTCGTGCATATGGAAGCTGCACTACGCTGCACACGCTAGCACAACGCGAAAGACGAAGCACGTAACTGACACACTAATACAACGCGCAAGACAAAGCACGTAACTGAATCGTCACCGAGTCAAATCAGCGCGTACAGCGCGTCGTAATTGCAGCCTCCGCGATCAACTTCAGAAACATTTTCAGAGCTAATTGCGGAGGCCACGCTCCGCTGTGCTGAGTACGGTGAACGCCACCTAGGTGGCGTTGGTAGTGCTTCTTGATGCCAGCGTCCCTTCGAATGCTGGCATCGAGGCGTCGTAGTGCTGAGACCACCGAAGCGTTCACTGTCGGTGCGCGTTAGTGTCATAATGCAGTACTTCTCTTTTCTGCTCGTAGGCGGCGGCACCGCCCCGAACAAGAGCGCGGGTACACGGAGGAGTGTTAGATATATAAGGCGCGTCTGTGTAGCTCTCTGCAAATGCGTCTGTGGCGCAATGGGTTAAACGCTCGGCGACCTATCGTCGCGGACCGAGAGGTCGTGGGTTCGATTCCCAAATTTTGCATGTTTGTGGAACTTTTTCTTCTGGTTTCTTTCTTTGTATTATGTTCTATGACGTATTTCCGTGACGGAAATACGTCAGTGAAGTCTTGGTGGACCCTGGCATAAAACACCTTCGTGTTAAAATGGTCCCACCGCGACGAAAGTGGGGTCCAAATGGAGCCCTGGGCTTGCAGAAGACGATGGTACCAAGCTTACGGGGATCTGTGGTGATGGACTGCAGTAGCCAAGGGGCATCTGCGGAGCTGAGGCCAAGTGCGTCCGTCGCCGCCGTGACAACTCACGCCTTCGCAGGCGTGAGTTGTCACATAACACAGTTCTTTGAAACTGTAGAGTGAAGCAGCCGGAAAATGAATCGGCACAGCATCTCTAGCTAGATAAGCTCTTCGGGTCGTGCTGGCTAAAACAGCTCCGTTGTGCATTGCCATCCATGTTTTTGACACGTACATTGGGTCGAAGTGCTTTTCGCACACGTATTCCCCTGGTCGAAGGACTCGGTCTTCACGTTGTATGGCTTCCCGCCATGCTTGCAGTCGACTCGTCTTTTTAGAGACACTGAAAATACATACTTTGTCTTTGCACGAGTCATATTCACTCTTGCAGTTTGGAACGAAACACTTCTTGTCCATAGTCAGGCTAGATCCGTCTCCGCCAGGCAACGTCGCGGCTCAAACGGCAAATCTCTCTTCCCTTTCTTGCGATTAAACGGATTCGTCCTTTTCCATTATGTATACCAGGGGAACACTTTATTAAACGCTTACCGAGAACAAGGGTGACTGATTGCTCAACGGTAAAGCAAACGTTGCAAAATATTAAGAAAAGATGACTTATCGTCTGCCCGCACCACTTTTCTGCGACTGCTTTCAGGCATTGTCAAACGCCGTCTGCTAGATCCAGCGACGCGACCGCAATGCCAGAGACATTATCATCTGTTTCGGCGCCTGAGGCATTTCAATTAGTATAGTGGCGCACAGAAACAGTAAAAAATATAGTTTTAATTATTTTAAAGGAGCTTTACGTACAGTTACATATAATTACACGTTCGAATTTCCCGCTTTATCAGCCTCCTAACGTGTGCAGCCGTGCAGCGGTGCAGACGTGAAACTCCACCATTAGTGAGACGCGTTGCGCAGCAGCGGTCGCCGTGTCGTCGGATCACCTGTTCTTCTTACACCGTGATCTAGACTAAGCCAGGCTCAGCTTCCCTAGTTCACATGGGTATGTGCCATTGCGCTTGGACCCTTTCTGCACAATCACGAGGATCGGCCCACATTTTCTGTTCGCACGTTACGGACTAACGCTCGGCTTAAACAGCTCCGCTGTTGAAAGTTCTGAACGATTTCAACGAACGCACAGCATGTGTTCGCAAATTTTTTCAGTATATTTATTATATTGCTCATTTTGCTGACACCATTTTGTGTGCACATGTAAAGGCTCTCGTACGAATTCGTCAGATCTCCACAAGCTACGCATGACAGGATTTAAAAAAACACACACCAGTTGAATGATGAGAACATGCATGGACATACGATAGACTGAAAATCTTATTATTAACTCGTTTATTGTACCTGGAAACAGGTACAACCTGTTTTTTTTTTTTTTTGCTTTCAATATAACAAGTTTCAGAAGTGGGCGTCCTTGTAGTATCATTTTTATTGCGATAAAGCCGTGCTTCACAACCAAGTTCTTGGTGAAGACACGAGTGACATATACAAAACCGCACAATCCTTTTGAAAAACTGTATGCTCTATGCACCAAATATCCAATAAACTCATATGATCATTTAAAATCTTGTTTATTTACATATAAAAAACTCTATACAGGATGACTGGCATATGAGTTATGAGGCATTTGAGTACTTTATATGAAACTTGATGCTCTTGCCTTTTTGTAATGGCATTATTGACACTGACGGAGTCGGCAATGGACCCGGATTATTTTACAGACATATTTTCTATCCATAGAATGAAAAATACTGAACTGACTAATACTAATTTAAGTATTGAAATTATGATTACTTTATGCGCTATCATGTGCAACGTTGTAGCGGATGCAGTTCTCATACCGTCCTCGCGGACAAAGTTGATAGTTTTCGTACGGTGGAAGTTGCATAAACGTGAAATGCCTTGCGGAAGACTGTTCCTGCATGAAAAAAAAAATTTTTCTTTCTCTCGCCACCGCCACAAGCACAGTCGCAGCAGTCATTTTCACCGACTCTCAGGCCGCCTGTAGAAATTTCTCGAGGGGCCGCATCTCGGCTGATGCACTCAAGGTACTACAACGACGTAGCACTCCGCTCCCGTACACCTGCGTAACCTGGGTACCCGGACACGTGGGGCTAGAGGGGAACGTAGCGGCCCACACCGCTGCCCGCGAGCACATCAGCCGGGCTCCCCTCACCGCACACGCCCTCCGACCCGCGGCAGAAGAGGTGGAAGCTGTACCCAACAACTATTCGCCGATATTACAACACTACAGGCTCGAGCGCCGCGTGTACCCTCCACCGCACCCAAACCTCGGCAAAGAAGAAAGCGTGGTCCTCAGACGCCTACAAAGTAATACTTACACTCACGGAACTATAATACACCGCCTCTACCCGACGCTCCACAGCTACCTCTGCCCACTCTGCAACGTTCCCGACAATCTGGCACACTTGCTCCTGGAATGCCCGTGGAATGAAGACAGCGAAATGCAGCCGGAAATGGACGCTGACCGAGCACCACAAGCAAACGAAGACCACCTATTCGAAACGTGGGAGGCGAAGCTCGCCCTCGGGGACCTGGAAGACCAACGACAACTCGTCGCCAGGGCCAAGAGGGCAGCCAAAGCCAGAGGGTTCCTGGACTAAGGAACCTTCCCACCTCAGGGTTATACCGGGCCTCGCTCGGGACACTGTTTCAAGAATAAACATTTCTTTCTCTCTCTTTGTTTCTTTTTTGGGTCAGTACTATAGTATTACGGTGAGTAACTTAACACAAGAGACCAATGCTGCAATCAGTAAAACAGATTGGTGGTTGCTGTATATCGCACAACCTCGCATAGGCAGTGCAACTGCGCCCCTTGAGAAGCGCCCCCATCGTTAAAGACGTCCTCTTGCGGTAGCGTCGCCGCGCCATTGTGGGATGTCTCTACCGAATCGGGCGTGCTCTTCTGTATGCTTGCGAGCCTGATACGACCTGGACAGTGTGAGGTTGGTTTCATCGCTGCAATTAACAGACAACCATGAAGGCGGGCATCATGATGATGAAAACGATAAGAAATGTATTCACGTCTTTGGTACAAGAGGCTGACTCGATCAGAGTCCCAAACGGTTCTAGTTAACACGGGGGCAAGGACGGCCTTAAAAACCGCCTGCGTAAGCCGAGGCGATTGGCAGAAAGGAAAGCGAGGGGCCACAACAAAAAATGTCGTCTACCCCTTGTGGTTTCTTGCGTTGTCGGAGTCGACTCAGGAAGGCGCTGTCAGCGCGCCCATAGTGGTGCCAATGCCTGCGTGTTCGGTACAGTCTTTTGTCCTCTTGTCGACTTCTGACAAAAATGGCCGCCTCCCTTCGTGGCTTGCGTTGTTGCCAGGGTCAGCTCAGGACGCGGCAAGGTCCATAGAGGGACGTTTTCTCCGTGAGAAGGGCATTGGCTCGACAAAGGCAGGGGAATGTCGGGAAGGGTTGGCTAGTGTGCCCAAGGAGGTACGAGTGCCTGCGTGTTCGGCGCAGTACTTCGTCTTATCGACTTTTGGCGTTAATGGCATCCTGCCTTCGTGGCTTGCGTTGTTGCCCGGGTCGGCTAAGGACGTGGTAGGGGCCATGAGGTGACGTTTTCTCGGAGATGAAGACAATTAGCTCGACAAAGGCGCGCGGGGTGGAACGTTGCCCGGACTTGTGACGTTCAATTTTAGGCGGATCATACAGCGCTCAGTCGCGCTCTCCAAGTTGTCTCTCTCTCGTTGCTCGTATCTCTCGTGGTGCGCGTATTCTCTCTCTCTCTCTTTTCTCGCAGTGATTGCGTTGCGTTTGCTCCTCTCTCGTTGTACTCAGTGCTAAGTCGCACGGCGCGTGCTCACTTGGCTTGTGGTGCCCGCAATGCGCTTACTTTCTCTTTCTCTCTCTCCTTGCTCGTGGGCCTCGCACTGTGCCTGCTTATTCGTTGGCTGCTCGTGGCGCATGCACTGCGCGTGCATTCTCTTGTTGCTCGGAACGCTCGAGCTGCATGTGTTGTCTCTCTTGTCACTTAGTTGATGAACTGCGTATTTAAAATGTGAATAGATAAACCTTCTCGTAGCAACGGATGCGAGCAATTATTAGTGCAAAGACTTCCAATGGCTTGCAAAGATTAAACTAAGTGCTTTATGAGAAACGGTCCGCAATATTCAATTGTGTAAAAAAACTACAGTTGTCGTTCTGTAACACGGTCGCCTCACAGGCTCGCAGACCACCGGTAGAATTTCTGGAAAATGGCCACGATATTTGCCCTTTGATTTCCTGCGAAAGCATGCTACGGCTTTTACTGCATTTCCGCGCTGCCCGCTAAACCATGACAATGTTTCTCATTATGTGGGGCTGCAGTGCACTTCCTCCCGAAAGGGGCCAACATTGAATGAACGCGCCTCTATAGATGAAGCTAACTAATCTTTATCGCTGTGTGCGCAAGGGCCACTCGATTTGTCACAAGACATGTATCAAAAGAAGGCATGCCAGCCGAATAATGAGTGATTTGACTCAGTACAGTACCCGCCGGGGTGGCTCAGTCAGCTAAGGCGTTGCGCTGCTGAGCACCAGATCGCGGGATCGAATCCCAGCCGCGGCGGCCGCATTTGGATGGAGGCGAAATGCAAGAACGCCCGTGTGCTTGAGTTGTAGTGCACGTTAACGAACCCCAGGTGGTCAAAATTAATCCGGAGCCCTCCACTACGGCGTGCCTCATAATCATAACTGGTTTTGGCACGTAAAACCCCAGAAAAAAGAAGAAAAAGACTCAGTACAGCGCAGCGCAGGTCTCATCTGTGAATTTCTCTAAAAAAATCAACAGTTTAAAGGGCGGGTCTCAGTGCTTCGTGTTTTCTAGGTTGTGGCATTGACCGACACAAAAATATTGCGTACCAGGCTTGCGAGATGACGAGGCCACTCTTGCCGAAGTGTAAACTGAAACACCTGTAGCACGCACTCGAAGGCTATAAAGGGCGCGCGGTTGCCATGACTGGAAAGGAGCGACTGGCGACGTTGGATTCTGTCCGCTGGAAGAGCAATCAGCGCTGTTGTCGTGGGCGGGAACTTGGGGTTGTGTTGTCTATATCCCTTTCTGTCACAATTACTTTTAGGAAAGCGCAAGAGCGCCTACGTACAAGTATGTGCTGTGACGTCACTCTCAGTGACACGTGACTTAAAGAATTATTCAAGGTTATTAGTTATTTGTTGGATTTTTTTGCTTCCATATACGAAGAGAATTAATAAAACAATATAGAGAATTAATAAAACACACAAGCAGAATGTCGGCGCGTTCTTGTTTCACTTCGCACCGCAGCAAGAGAGATGTACTCGCGTTTCGTCTGCTTGTTCCCACGTCGTGCTGTCGCACGCGCTGAGAGTGAAACCATGTCATTTTATAACGTGTTCCAGCGCGAAATAATGCTCTGTGATCCGGTTGCGTCTGTCTCAGTGTTCGTGTAGCACTGACTTATACCCATAGTGAGGTGTTCCCGTGCACCTCACGCAAAATTGTGCGCTGCTCGAAACGAGATAAACACAACAGCTCGCACGCGCGAGCGCACATGCCAAAATTTGGTATGGGGCCAGGTGAGGGGCCCTTTAAGGCTTATTTTAGATGCTACTGCACTTCCGCTTAACAATAATCTAATAACACTGCACGCTTCAGGAATATAAACCCCCACGTGCGAAACCACGTGAACTGCCACGGCAGTCAAAGTATTGAAAGTGAGGGACTGATCTTAAAGAAGGAAACCAGACATCAACTCTCAAATTGACGAGCCCTCGGCCTCTACATGTAACCCTAAAAACGTCTGCTGCAAAAAAATCGATTGCGTTTAAACAAGACAGAAGGGAAGCAGCATAAAACAAGAAGAAAAAAAAAGCTGGTCTAAAAATAAGAGTGCCGGTAAGGTCGTGGAGTAAAAGTACACAACCCCGAAAAGAGAAAAAGGCAGCATTGTGTACGTGCGCACATCCGGGCGAGTGATCTATCAGACGGAGAGACGCTGGCTACAATTTTTTTCGTGCTAGATATATAGTGCGTTCTGGGAAAGCCTCCAGCCTACCGAGCCTTCTGTTCGCTCCGAGCCACTCTTCGACTGGCCGTTTCTGCTTGTGACGTGGCCATAAAACACCGCTCAGAGCTGCACGGATGCTGCTACTGATGCCGTCTCTCGGACGTTCTGCTTCTTCTTGAGTGTGACCTGCGCTTGTTGATGTCTTAACGCCAGCAGCGCGGCCCCGAAATTGGCCCCCATCCTTTGACTGTTATGTCTCGTTCCTGCGTTTTCCTTTGCGCCCTCGGAGCTCATTTTCGGAAGTATTGGTGCACCATCGTCGCTAGTTGTTTGATTATTTATTTTCTTTCTATTCGGAACCCCGACGTTTCTCTTCGCTAGAGTGATATACTCTTTGTTAGCTACTCTCTTACGAGCGAGCAGTTCTCATTTTATGAATATTTTTTTATAGCGCACCCTACGTAAACAGAAGAGGATCCACTGTTTCGCTGCCGCTATAGATCAGGCGGTTCACGGACCAGCCAGTTCTTTAAAAGTGGGGGCCAGTATTTCGTACTGTTTCGATTGACGAAAAAAAAAAACCAGCATTGAGAAAACAGTCCGAGAAAAGCTACAAAAAATAAAGGAGACAGGCTACCGTCACGTGTGCTTGCATGGGCGTGCTAGGATCGATCGCTCCTGTTGAGGAGGTGGCGGCAAATAAAAGAACACATCATCGGCAGTCGCGTTCTCCCGGCTGTTTAAAGACGGGTAGTTCCTGCAGAAAGGCATGCGCTGCGTCTGTCGCGAATTTGTGCTTGGACCGTGTGGATGGCGAGTAGGCGGCGGTAGCTTGGTGGCTCAGGCGTCGCAGCTTGGCTTCTGCGCTGAGGGAGCAGTGGCGTCGGCGGTTCTCCACTTCCCGCTAATCTTGCCGCCCCTCGCTCAAGTGCGCGGCTGCGACTACGCCACGCTCTAACGTGATCCCAGAGTACGAGTGAGTTGCAGCCAATGTTAATGATATGCAAGAAATAAACGCGGTGAGTCATCCCGAATTTTTTCGGTGGACGTTGTTGTTTTCTTGTTTTTTTTTTGTAATGTTGGCATGTGATCATGCCAACATTACGTGTTTGTAATTGCCTACTTTGCACAATGGTTTCTTAAGTCTAGCGTACCCTGGTCCACCTAACAGAACACCAAGAACCCGAGCAACGTAGGAAAATGTTAGATAGCTAAAATATTGCTACCGTCACATCCATTTTTAAGACGTCATTAATTCTAGCACATCCCAGCACTGTCTACGGCGTACTCCCAACGTAGCATTATGAGCCTGAGAGTTTGCGTTCCAGCAGCGCCTTCATGTGATCTCCTAGATCCCCTAAATCCTGCACCACTATTATTGTTTTTTTCTTGTTTTTTTTGCCTGGAATCATTGTTATATGTCACGTGGCACCGAGACAAAACATGGTGGGGCGGTCGTGCGAGACACACCACCGTTCCCTAACTCATTTTCTAACGACTATCGCTGCGAAAGGCAGCCATTACTAGTCCAGATATGATGGAAGTAGACTGCTGCCATGCCTCAAACCACCGAAGACCCAGGTACGTTAAATGAACCTTCTTCCATTCCTTCTTTGTTTCTTTCTGTTTTATTTCACATTTTGCGGTTGCACCTGGACAGCGTTCTTACCGTCACCAAAATAGAATGTCGCCACAAGCCTTTTTTCGCGTATGGAAGTTCGTACATACAAAAGTTACAACTACAATATACTGGTATTACTACCCGGTGGTAGATGGTAGTACTAGGTTGCAATTCTACCCCGCCGTAGCAGTATAGTCGACAACAATGACGACATCATCAACATCTTTATCCACTGTGGTAAAGCTATACGAAGAGCGTTCAACGAGGCTGCAGAAACTAAAGGTAAAGATCTAGGCTCAGCTGTAGTACTCGCGCAGGATCAAGGCAGAGAAACTGTTGCGCAAATTTTTGCATAATTATTAGGCTGTCTAACCAAAAATTATGCGAATGCAAGCATGTGAAAGATCCAACGTCCCGAATATGACTTCTGGAAGATTTTCTGAATTCAAGCTAGCGCTGTCGCAGAATGCTCATGAGTCAACACCTACATTTTGTATCCAGTGTTTATCCATGACAGCTGCAATAAGTGTAATCACATACTTTTGCTGCAGGACGTGGTTATTTGCTTTGCGCGCATGTCTTCATGTTGACCTTGTGGCTGTTGACGTAAAGGTAACTTCTCTTCGTTTCATTAACGCGCTCTTCCACTTCTGACTTCGGCTAATAGCTACTCCAATACACGCATCGCAAGACAAAGACGAGACAACGCCCCTTGTATCCGCCTATACGACTGTGGCTCAAAGGTTTGCATGGTAAAGATGTGGTTCTCTCGAGCATTTGCTGCAGAACATCGTTGGCTTCTTTATTTCACCTGCACGTGTTCATGTAAACCGGTCCGTGTTGGCGTTAAGACAGTTCTCTACTTTGCGGGCATGCCCTTCTGCATAAATAACCTCGGTTCTCCTATTTGTTCATTTTTTCATGGGGTTCACTGTTCCAAAGCAACACCGGGGCTACAAGAGACGGCGCAGTGAATGGCTCTAGAATAATTTTGACCATCAGGGGATCTTTAAAGGGCCCCTAAACCACCCAGATGTTGACATTTAGTCGTGGTGTTGCAGTGGTGCTCGAGTCTAAAACGAACACGTAGCCGCGAGAATTTTTCGATATGGTGCCGTAATAGCGGAGTTAGACGCATTTGATCATCGAAACACGGCCCTCGCTCGTTTCTTTATTTTCTTCGCTACTGTCCTATCATCGGCTGGTCTCTCCTCCTCGCCGAGTGCTCCTCCAAATGTCACGTGACGTAAGTCATCGTCAGCGCGCTTCTCAAAACACTGTCCAGTTCCGGTTAAGGCACGTCCACGCTAGCGGCAAATATACCGACGGCCAACCGGCCTCCGATGCCGTAGAACGTCTGCCGCGCGAGAGGTGTCGAAAGTATACAGCAGCGACGCCATTTCGGCCGGCGCAACACCTGCAGCACGATCAACGGGCCAATCGACGACCGTGAAACTGCGCGCCTCCGCCACCGGCGAGGAAAACATCGGCTGCAGCTTCTGTTCCAAGCAAAATAATTTCCGCTAGATAAAGCGATGCATAAATTGTACATTTTATGAAAAACGATATTCACTGTCAAACGTTAAACCTGCACGAGAGCTCCGATATTTGTCGAGCTGAGCTGCAGTTTGGCATAGTTGATCGTGACGGCATTTTGAACACGATGCGCGTTTTTACTTGAAATCTTGAAATAATATCGGAGGTGGTTTATGGGCCCTTTATGGCGCACCTAAATGCTCAACTTTTGTCTCATGTCAACAGTTTTGTCGCAAGCGAGCCTGCATGCACGTCCTTCGTTTTCTGTCCTTTATTGCGTATACCCGTTTCTGATTTAAACTACACTTCAAACAGAGTGTGCGCGCAATTGAGGACTCATTACCAAGTAAGGGGAGGCATAAGCTTTATTTCTGGATGACATTTATTGTCCGAGTGATAAATGTCGGAGTCCAGCCAGGTTAGCTTATGTGTCTGGACCCTTCACATTTTATTTATGGCAGCAGTGCCCGTGAGGGGAGCCGACGAAGAAGCCCTCGAATACACGCAAATTGCCTCGAGCGGCCCGTCGCGAGGCAATCTTGCGTGTCTTCGCGGGCTTTTTTCACGCTCGAAAAAAAAAACTTTTATGTAGCACGTATTGAGGAACAGAAAGCTATATCGGGTGTTTCTCATGTTGCTCTACAATTTTCTCATTGACACTTTTCATCGAATCATAATACTTGAGAAATTGATTAAATAATTAATACTGCTTACGTAATTAGGTGGAATGCAAGAATTAGTCTGAGTATTTCCAAGCGACGGAAAGCAACATCACCTTGGTTCTGTCCATCACCTTGGTTCTCCAGCTGGCATTTGCCTATTTTTAAATCTCGGTGCATGATGTCTGGGAGACGATGTATTATACTGAATAAATAAACCATATTCTATATGTTAGGTACTCTGTATTGGGGTCCATTCTTTCGCAATCCCACATATGTTTACATAATTATTATTAGTAATAATTGGATAGCATGTCCAGGCAGTGTAAGTGTTTATGCTGAAGAGAGGAAAAAAGGACGACAAATAGACAAACGCAAGAGATAGAAATGCGTGTATCGTAACGAATACAGCGCCAAAACGAAACTCGAATAAAAAAAAACGAATGGGCGTTCTTCTCCGCTTCATGTTTTCTCTTCGTTTCGCCTTCTTCTTGTTGCAAATATATCGACTCGCTCATTTCTCTGTGCGTCTACATAAGGACACAAAGCAACATTACAATTTGTTGTTGTGATGCTGCTTTTATCTGTATTTCGAGGAAGAAAATGGCTGAGAGAAACAGAAGTGAAAGGCAGTTCGTGCTCATCCGCATGACTGATGAATGCCTGGTCGGAAGCGTATTCAAGAGAAAAAAAAAGCAATATCGAACACTAAAAGGAAGAAACTCAGATGTAAAATCAACGTAATACGCACATAATTGACAAAGAAAATGCGAACCAGCTTGAAGAAAGCTTAGTAGTAAGCGTTCTCCAAGTCGTTCTCCTGACCTCGTTCCCGGCCTCCCGCGTGACGATCAAGATGCGTCGGACCCTTTGTATGCATGCGTTTGCGTGCCCTAGGCAAACGACCCGGTCATTCAACTGCACCCCTTACTCTCTTGTTTCCAATATTTTTTTAAAGATAACTTACTCTAGTCAGTTTGTCTTGAAAAGTACAAAGATTTACCAAGGATCACTGAGAACGGAGAAAAGGAGCAGCAATACAGTATTTTGTTCAGGGCCGGGAAGATAACGTTGGAGAAGACAGGACAAGAAGAAAGATGGCTTATCGTCCTTCGCGAAGAACAAAACGCCGCTTTCACGTTCGCCGCCTCCTCCTTCGTATGCCCGGCGTAGCAGTCGGCCCGCGTGATTAATATCGCGGCCGGATTTTCCGGCAAAGCGTGGTGTCCAGCGGCGGCTGCTTTCGAGGGCGCTTCGCTGCATCCCTGTAACAGCATTGTGGTCATCTCCATTGTCCGAGGATTTACTTCGCTCCGTTTCTCTTTGGCTTGTTGGGGATCCAACCGTCCGCATGGTGGTGCCTGTCTCCCCGCCTGCATTTTACATGAATGCGAGTTCATTCATCTCCCTCGTTATGCCCGCTCCCTGTTGTGCTTTTATGCATGTGTTTTCTATCGTCTAGGATGATGCATGACGCGCTCACGTATTGTTGTATTTAAAGGAAGGTTCACTTGCGTTTGTCTGCACGCTTGCATGCTTGTAGCGTTCGCTTCTTCTGGTGTTGTCTTCAGTGCTTGCCAAACGCTGTCGCGGTAAGGGAGAAAGATAAGCATTGTCCGTCGATGATTCTGAGAGCGTACCCCTATGTAGCGACGATGTATGTAGCGACGTACCCCTATGTAACTTTACTATGTGAGGACACGGCAGATTGCTGTACGAGCGCATAACCGCAGTAACTCCGAACCACATGGCAAGGCTGGTATAGGGTCCTGTTGAGCTTATATAGAGTGAGCTAGAAGCAGTTACAGCAACCCCAAAGAGATTATTACGGTTTCAGAAAGTGCTTGCCTTTCCCATATGACTTTTCTGTCTCTCTCTCTCAGAAAGTGCTTCATTGCGTTAGCTTGAATGCGAGATTAACTTTTGCGTTTCCGCAAATTGTTGCGGAGAGGAAGTTCTACGCAAATTGTAATGCTTTCGTGACAATGAAACTCCAAACACTGCCAAAAGTGTGGGTTATGAATCGAACTCTTTATTCGCAGAACTTATTCCCAAAGCAACAATCCACACTCTAATCACAAACGTTGTAGGGAACACAGTTGTCGGTTTTCCATTCTAACCTGACAGGTGAAGTCCGCTGCTTAAACAGTGTGTTCCAGCTATCGTAGGCAAATATATTTATCAAAACGGGGCTGTGAGATAAGATGTCATCAACGGTGCTTTGTTAAGCAGTCGCCATGCGGAAACCGTACAATTTCAATGCGTTAGCAGTAGGAGCGTCAATGTGGGGGAAAAAAAGCAATTACACACGCACACACATCAATCTCGGCAGAAGAAACCATCTCACGATAACTGTGACGGTAATGCGTTTACGGGTGAATAAATATAGGAACACAACATATTGCCACCATCGAAACGAGTAATGTATTAGGTGTGTGCTGCCGCTGCACTCCTCTTTCGCGCTTCCTCAAGAACAAACACTCGGCGCTATGTAGCAGCACCGTCGAAATGCCTGCCCATGGCCTTCGAAATGCGTGGTGCGCCCGTACGTGCGAACGCTGTGAAACGTGCCCCGCGGCCAGCGGGCTCCTCTCTAACGCTTCTTTCTAAACGCGCGGCGCCATCTAATGGCGCTACCGAGAAGTGCGCGCGTGGCCTCAGAGACTAGAAGCGTGGCGGGCCGGTGCACCTGAACACTGCGAATAGCTGCCTCGCTTGCCGCGCATTCAGGGGCACATACACAATGACTCGCGTTGGCGAGAGGGTCATCGAAGAGCGGTAGACATCAAGTGCATTTATGGCCCAGCTCGCTAAAGCGTTGGCTTGCTGTTCGGAACCCGTGTGACGTTGGTTTGATTCCGCTCAGCATAGCGAAATTTAAGTGTTCATTTTTTTGTCAATGTAGAGCGGTACACACCTAATGGCAAATACTCAGTTACAAAATTGATGACATCTAAGAGGTTCAGTGAAGACTCGCACAGACCGACTGGCACAATGACCCGTGTCGGCGTGAAAGCAGTTCGTTGAAGAGTGCCACATATGTACACATACATACATACATACATACATACATACATACATACATACATACATACATACATACATACATACATACATACATACATACATACATACATACATACATATTTTATTCCAAGTAAAATGCAAAGTAGTATTCGTGCCCGCGGAAGCGTAATCGCTTGTGGGCTTTGCCACATACTCCGTGATTAAAGTTGGCCCGAGTGTTGGTTTCGAACTCTGGTATACCTGAGCACAGCGAGAACGATCGATGCTGTAATCATTCGACCATTGACTACGCAGTGACCCAGGTTGGCGTGAAAGCGGTTAGATACAAGCAAACATGGATGCATAGTTAACCACCGGAATGATTTTTCGTTTTTACACTTTAAGGTCCTTTTAAGATTTTATTAAATCTGGAAAGCTTTAGAAATATTCAAGAATTGTTGATAGAAATCTACAAACGATGATGGTATTTGATTTCCGTAGAGTGAATTACAGTGCGTTTAAAGCGTAAAGCATTGCTTTCGTTACAGCTTATACATTTGCTTTAATTACAATTTACAGCTTACAAAATTCACAATTTACGGGTTTATTTTAGAAGTATTAGTAATGAATAGGGAAAGTCTTAAAGCGATAAACTGCATTAAGCATATTTCACTGCAGGAACCCTATCACATGTTATTTATAAAATTGCGTCAGTTGCCTTTGTTGCAGAACAATGTAATCTCTGCGCTTCAAGAAAGCTTAAAATTTTCAGTTTCGGTCAGTTTTTTTATAAATATTTATTGGTTTAAAGAAAATTGTCACCTCTTCGGTCACTATGACTGTATATTTTGTTTTAAATATCGCAATAATTATATTAAAATGGTGTAGCGGTTGCAAAAGGCTAGCGTTATGCATTTCCCACGTACCTGAACTGGCAATCTAAGAGCGAAATCCGCCTATAATTTGGAGACCTGCGCAGAGTGTCTTCCAACGCGGATGGCCGAAAAAAAAAGCTTTTATTTCTGTATTTTTCTGCGAAGAAATCTGTGAGAACGTGAGTGCGTGTGTTGGTCTGCTTGCATCAACTGCGCTATCAGGATCACCGTGCACCTCTGCCCTTAATGCGCAACTTATCCGAAGAATAAACGGTCGTCATCGAAGGCGTTAAGGACCGCGACAGCATCGCAGAACGTTGACAGAGGCGGTGACGCTGATTTATGTGTAGAGCACGGGGAGGTCATCAACCTCCGCGGGGACACGCGATTATAGGATTAGCTCGCGTCACTCTGTTCATGTAGGGTCGCGTTCGGATATGCCCTGTCGCTGCCAAGCCCCTCCGACATCGGAGCGATCAGTGAAAAAACATACAACAAAGAATGATCCTGCCGATACGATCGCGTTGACACTTCTCCAAGCCGTGAGTGTCTGCTGCATTGCCGATGCTTTTCCGTTTCGGCGCCGTGCGCAACTGCTTTGTCATTATGAAGAGGTGGTGGTTAAGCTCTACTTTGTTTTTGTTCTTTTTAGTGCAGCACACACTGAACAGGAACGCAAGGAAGATACGATGCGTGTTCCGTACTATCTCGGCGTGGCATTCACGTACGATGGCGTTCGAAATTTGGCATATGTAGGTTGGGAACGGTGTATTGCATACGAGTTGCGGTCTATGCGTTATGAAATTATAAACGATGCATCCCATTAGACGTTGCATGTAGCATGAAAATAAAGACAATTGCGCGAATCGCATTAAGTCGTCTAGCGTTTATTCTGACGCTTAACAAAAGCAACGCTACATGTCGATTCGAACATTTCCGTCGTTGGTTTTCAATATTTTGTCTTTATCTCGTGTTCTTGCTTGGCGTGGAAATTTTTGCACAGTGAGTACGTAGTAAAAGAAAAAAAAAGGATATCATGCGGGCTCGTGTCTTATATCTACGTCTGATTATGTCCCATGAAAGAAATTAGAGCGGAATAGGTATTCGCGAATAAGCGCTATTATATGGTTGTACTAGTAACGTGCTGTTATCTCAAAAATTTTCTTCATCGATGTTTACTACACTGATACTAAGCAAACACCCTCCTGGTATTATAATCGAACGCACATAATCAGAAATACTGTATAACAAAGACAATTTTAACCCTAATAACCTATATGTTTTCATCTCATTGAGATGTTTTTAACCCATTAGGCAATGAAAGCTTAAGTGTTTGCTGTATGCACAGATATATAGTTGTGTCATTCTTTTGTAAAACAAATACAAAGATTGTTATTTTATATTTCGATAACGGTTGCGGAGATTTTTCTTTATATCTGTCTGGTTTTGGGCTGGTCTATCGCAACGAGAAAAGAAAGCCATGATTAACTCGCAAACGTAGTGCTTTCTGCCATTTAGGAATCCCGGTGACCTCTCATATAATATGATTGTGCTCTTTGGTTTCCATAGCCTCAGGAGAAGCAGAATGTGTGATGGGCATGCTGAAATCCCGAGATCTACTAGATCCTTTTTTTTCTGGAGTCTGCAGCACATGTAAGAAATGTGTATGCTGCTCAGGAGCAGACAAGATTTGCTGGCGTTGCAGAATGCAAAACCATGTTGTCTGATTTTTAGGTATTTTGCGTTATTTTGTCTGTTTCCTATTTTATTTCTGTGATGTTTCAATGTGGGGTCTCCTATGTCTTAAAGAAAAAAAATATGGGATTGTGGTTAGAGTGTCGGGCTGCTGTGCTGGTGTACCAAGGTTTATCTAGCCATCGGGCCCGTAATTGAATATCTTTTTTTAAGCATGAGCTATTCCGCAAGACGGCAGCAGTAGGTACATCGAAGAAAGTTCGGGAGGGTTCGCAAAGAATATTTCGCTTTAAAACGATGACATGGAAAAGGCACATCGGATGTACTTTCATAAAGAACTACCGGATTCCTGTAACGTTCGTCTAATGAATATCAGAATATATGTCGGATGCATTTTGATGATGTTCAAAGCGCATACATACCACGGTAAAAAGCTACAGGCAGAGTGAAAGAGCTCTGACTTCCAACTGTAGTTTCACTTTGATGAAGGACTGAATATATACCGGCCAAAATAAAACAAAGTAGAGGGGGACAAGTCACCCAAGCTTCAACTGCTGCATGTCGGATGTATGCGTTTAAGCCACAACTTTTCCTTAAGAGGCTCGTCGGTCGGTCTCCCGCTTGCCACACATAACTCGTAAAAGAAAATGTCCACTATTTCTCGCAGAAGCCATTAACTCGCACCATATGACACTCCCTTATCACTGGCTAAGTTTTCAGGTTTGCGGCCCCATTAGCCGTGTTTGCGTGTCTATGGCTGCGCAGGCATAAGCTATATTACTGCTTCCGGCAAGATATTTCATTAAAGCGCTCGCCGTGTACGTGAAACCTATCTTGCGACGTCTCAGGCGCTTTTTCCCAGAATCTCCGGCAGGCAAAGATCGAAAACGTAACAAAAAATGAGATGGCATAGAGGTGATTGAAAAGCAAGTACAAGAGACATAAAGACCCGGAGCCGAGGCCTACGGGCAATGCGGAGGAAACGCAACCTTTTTTTTTTTTTGCTTTTTTGCCCGAGGTGCAGAGAAACTTCCTTATGATGCTGCCGTGTTGAAGTAGCAGGAGGCCTGACTCGCAAAGATTAGCGCAGCCAGAGGCAACGTGCATTCATCGTCTCACGCGGAAGTTGAGGAATGGCCGTGTCCCGCCTAGTAGATGGTAGATGAAGGCCTTGCCTAATTACGTCACCAGAAAAGGTAACGACGGAGCAAACGCAGGCAAACATGTTAAAGTAAAATATATGACGATGCAGAAGTTAAAAAAAGGCTTCGGAAGAGATGTACAGTACGGTTTACTGTTAGAGAGAACGCCAAATCTGCATTTCGGGGCTAGGTATAGCTGAGTTCTATTGCGAACGCCTGTGCAATAATTTTCTTCCTAATATTGGTCTAAGAATCGCGTCACACGAAGTGTTTTTTTTTCTCTGTAGAGTTGAGGCGTTCAAGTTATGTTTGAGCACTAATTCGGTGTTCTTTATAAGAGTGAATCATACTGTACAATAATACTCTTATATATACACTCACCAATGCATTTCGATTAAGCGTCTACTTGGTGATTATTTTTTCGTGCTGTTGGTACTGACCTTAAGTTTCCCTGAGCGGGTTGTGCCGGGTGGTGTTTTCCCCACGAAAACATACCATTATGGATGCCATTACTATACTGTGTTCGCATGCAACCTTTTATATCTCGATTAAGGCTAATCAAGACCAGATTTTCTTTTTTAACTTCCGAAGCCTGCCTGACAGTATCAAAAGCATCTCCTTATAACCGTTTTCGCTACACTCACCTGGGCGTATGGATATATGTGCGTGATACGTACTAAACCAAAGCTTTTTATTCAAATATTTTGAGTATCGGAACTGTGTGTCATACCTGGCCTGCTGTTTGGTTCTCAAAGAGGATAGTAATATTGATAATGAACGAAAAATGTATATATAATCTTAGCGCTACTGCATGTTGTCGAAATGCACTTTCTCTTATGTACAGCCTACGCGAATGTTTAGTTGTATCGCGCAAGGACAATAGAATATAGACGTACGTCATCCTGAGGGGAACACCGCATTAGACGACTCTTGCACAGGAGAGGGCTTAGTGCACTTGAGAGTACTTCTGCCGGTCTGGCTGATTATCTTCACTTAGAGGCGCTAAAATGACACGTGATGGATGCTCGCGCGATATAGTTAAAAATGCGGGAGGTTGCACATCTTTAAAACAAGACGGAAAACATGGCCCAATACACACACGCTGTACTTTCCGCTGATCGGGAAAAGATGCCTTGTAATAAATGTTATTCGCCCGAACTTTCGGCATTTGGTACCTAAGTAGAACACTAACATTCTGCGTTATATCCGGTGTTCGTTTTGAACGACCCACCTATTCACCACAAGACGGGCTTGTTGACCAAAAACAGGAGGTGCCCACGGCAACGTCTCGCAATCTATGATTTATGTTAAGAAAAATACTCCGTTTTTTCCTCTCGAGTTGACTATTGTTCAGCAAAACAAATATCGCTTCAACGTGGCTCCAAAAGTTTGACATTAATACAAGAAACACCCCGCAAAATTATACGGGGCGATCATTTTTAAGTCTTATGGAATTTTTTATTATGGCCTGTTCCAGATAGCATATTTCTTATTCTTGAGCAGCTGGATTATTCGAAGAGTCATACATTACTAGAACGAGAAGTCAAAACACATATTCGGATAATTAACAAGAAATTTACTAATTAAATTCTTAGTAATTATTTACGGCACATATAGTAGTTTACGAAATGTAGCCGGTGAGCTTGCAAGCCGTATTCACATGACTCGAATTTTCAGGATGACACCAGTTTCGAGATAGTATTTCCCAAAGTGTGGGACGAAATACATGGACCTTCCAGTTACTTTTGTGCTTCAATGCATAACGGAGCGTTTTGTTAAAAAGAAAATAACTGCAACTGTTCATTTTTACGGCCAGTTTGATGGCGCATATCTCCAAACCCGCGTCAACCTGTAAATTCATTCCAAGTGGATACTCCTGGCAAACTCACCGGTTACAATTCGTAAATTACAACATGTGCCGTAAAGTAATTTTTAACACAGTGGTCAGTTTTTCTCTATTAAATTATATACAGACGATTGTGTAATCTACCACAATATTACTAGACCAACAAGTCTCGTAAACTAAAACGTGACCTTCACAGAATCTCTTCGTGATGGAATACCTGGCGCATCAGTCTGAATATTTACAAATGTAAATCTATGCATGTATTTCATCGTCTAAACACGACTACTAACACACTTCCTTATTTCATCAATGACACCATGCTAGATTCTGTTGATCCCTACAAGTATTCTTGGGCTTCATATCACCAATAATCTTACAGGAAACGTATACATTGACTACGTGACTAACAATTCCACTCGTGCACCTAGGGCACCTACGCCGTAACTTTAAAACTGTACGGAGTGGATTTAAACTAACTCTCCCCAAGACACTTACTGGTTCCCTCTAAACTAGAGTATTCTTCGGCAATCAGAGACCCGTTTCGAACTACTCCAAGACAACTCTAAAATTGTTCACACTCGTACCTCTCGTTTTATATCGTCTAATTATTCTCGTTACGTCAGCGTTACGTCTACGAAACCTAACCTTAGTCTACCTCAACCAGTTGTAAATGAGCACAATTGTGTCTCTTTTCAAAGGATCTATCATTTAAAACCCCCTCTAAGTGAACAAATTATAGAATGTCCGTCACATTTATCATTCAGCTTTGATCACGGCCTTATAGTTGGTGTACCGTCTTGACGAGCAAAGTGGCGCCCTTTAGTCGAAGAACAAGTCTGCATAGGAACCGCCTGCCAGCTTCCCTCGATGCTATTTCGTAAAATGCAAGCTTCAAAACAGCCGTCAACAACACGCGTTGTTAAACTTTATTGCTGCCCATGTATGTATTTGTTGTTCATGTATACCATCTTTTTTTGGAATACCTTCGGCTTAGGAAGAAGAAGAAATGAACTTTATTGAAAGGCCTTAGGAAATGTATTCGTATCAATAAATAATAATAAATAAAGCACGGTAATTATAGGAGGAGAGCACGCTATACATCGATCAGCGAGCCAGACAATGCGGCTAAAGCTGTATCTTTCGCACTCACCTAGGCGTCTTGAGTACGCAAACATACTTGTTTGTTTCTGATGCTTCATTTGCACTCAAAACAACACTTCATAATTTCCGATGCAAAGGCGGAGGATTGCTAACATTTTGAATATAGCGGATATGAGGAAATTGATATTCATACTGCAAAAGTCATTAAAAATTATTCAATATCCCATTCGATTCAATTCGCTTCTCGCCCCATTCTATTCTGTTCCCTTAATATTTAACCAAATGTGAATTACTGAAACATTCCTATACGTAGTAATAGTACTGGCGATTACCGTGCAACTTCTCATGCGCAGCGCCGTTGTTGGTAACATTCTTCCCCAGAAAATGCTACATTCGTATTCCATCATTTATTCATCGCCCCTTCCAAGCACCCCTCTCGCACATTTTTTTTAAACCCTGAGAGACATTGTTCGCTCCAGCATTGCGGTAGAACGCTTGGAACGCGAGACGACATTTCTAGTCACACGCATAACTTTACTTCGGTCGTTTGAGGCTCGCCTCGACTCACAGCCATAAGAGGGCTGCTGGGCGTATACGCAGGTGAAGGATATTACACTCACAGTAAGGCTACGGCGCTAGACATCGCTTTCTTGCTCGCGAACCGAGCGCTCGTTAGTTAATGGTTAGTTAGTTAGTGGTCCCTGTCGCCGACATGTATATGCATCGTGTTACCCTGGTGTTCAGAACTATAGTTGGTGAATGCATTGTTGGTAAGGAAACAATGAAGGAGACGACGACTATATACAATGAGCGCAACCGTGTAGGAAACGTAGCGAACAGATTTCAGTAAGTTCAGAATAGGTCTACAGGATGCTTAGTTAGAGCGAAGTCATTCACCCATAACGCCTTCGAAGCATTAGTTAAGCCCATGCTGTAAGTTTCTCGTTCAGAAAGTTTCGCGTACCGCAAAGGTAGTGACGAAGGCTGGTTGTCAGATTATTTCATCAGTACATGGTGATGGAGGGGGGATGAACAAACAGAGAAAATTAACTTGACTAGGTTGCTGCTCCCTTTACAAAAACCAGTGTAAGTAGACCACAGAGAAGCAGCAGTTAGTGAATACAGTGTTCAATAATGAGTCCACATTTCTCACAAAGCGTTATGATTGCAAAGGCAACATAAGTTAAAAATTATTGACAGCGCAAACTCTAAAGTTACTTTGGTGGGGTTATGCACAATTAGTAGTGACATGCGTTAGAAGGGGAAAGCTGCAATCAATAGTTTGTGAAGTTACCGATAATTTTTTGGAGTTCTAACAAAGTGGTCTGATAAATGTTGTCTGAAGCGATTACTTTGTTCATGACTATTTAGTGTGGGTAATTGCAGTGAGGGTAAGGGGATAAATAATGGTACGGACGCAGAACGCTAACGTCGTTAGTCAGTGTAAACGTATCTTAAATCCAATTTGAACACTTTAGTAGCCTGTTTTATATACCTGCAATATATCTAAGCTGCCAAACGTGTCCAAGCGAGCGGGTATTGAAGCAAGAAAAGCGGCAACCCAATTCACGTGGCGGTCGGAAGAGGCAATAACCTTGTCGCATGCCTCTCATTGCTATTATACTGATGTGGCTTCACAGATTGGTTCGACATTAGATCGAAAGAGATAACCGATAGAACAACTTGAAGAGCAACCGCATTAGCAGGGAAGATGAACCACCCTGGTCCAAATAAAAAGGCGATTACCCCAATATCAAGAAATTCATCTTAAATTGGAGCCCATGCTTGATTTGACCTAAATGACACCTGCCGTGAACGCACCGAGGGAAACGAGCGTCTTGGCCACGTTCACGTGAGGCGTCATTTAGATCGATTCAAGCATGGGCTTCAAGTTGATGCATTTTTCAATACTGAGGTGTGTATTTTAATTTTTCTGTGGTTTCTCACGTTCAATTTTTATTATACGCCCGTAACCGCCGTCCTGGCGCTGCCCAAGCTCTAGGTTAGGAGGGAATCTATGCCCCTAAGGCAGTGGCAAGGAGTTCCCTACGATCCCCGTGGGAATTCGCCCTGGCGAGTGGCGTGGCCGGCCGGATCGCCCCCACAGTAGCTAACGTTCTTAAGAATGACTCGTCTTCAGCGGAAGTGGTGGGGTGCATCCCCGTCTTCCTTCTCTATACCCCACCTATCTACCCGCACCCCTTCATAGGCCACAGAGCCACCCATCTTGAATAAAATTTATTCGTTCATTTCATTTGCCACAAATATACTTAATGGCACCGTTAAACTGCAATTACATTCTATGAAAAAAATATCACCATGAGAAAACATGTGGCGGGCCGAGGGGTACCGGAGTATATGCTATAGAAACAGTTGCATATATATTGCATTTGAACGAAATATTCATTCATTCATTCATGCATTCACATTTGCGAAGTTCCGCGCACGAGAAAGGAAGACACGGAATAGAGTAAAAAAAACGTCACTTAGAAATACGCACGGTTTCATAAACAAGTGAACGTGCTCAAAAGACTCTCAAAACACGTATATAAGTTGAATTTCTGCGGCGAAATGTGTGACGTATCTACACTTTGTTGTTCTCCTTGTTCTTGTTCAGCTATATAAACTACAGGAAATAAGTAAAGGTGTTGGCCAGTAATAAAATACTAAAAACATCGGACGCTGCTCTAATGGACTCAGATCTCGAGCAGGCCATCCATGTACAGAACGCAGAGGCGAGGAAACCCCATCAATGCATGCTCAGTGAAGATCCGAGAAACGAAGCAACCAGGACCAGTTGCTGCAGAAAAGATTGCACGCGAGCATCAACAGAAGGAATTAAAGCAAGACAACACTTAACTCCAAAAGGTTCTTTGACGCAAACATCGAAAATAAAAAAAACAAGGCATTCAGTTCGAAAAGGTATGCCAGCGTTGTGTATATTATATACTCCAGAGAACGATCTATCAAAGACGCACCACATTTTTTTGGCGCGGGATGTAGTAGCAGGCTATCGGAAGCCCTCGGAAACCGTCTCGTACGTTGAACTCATGTCATCTTCTGTGCATTTGCTTGAAGCATGGCCATAAGCGGACGCTCACTCCAACGGCTGCCGCTGATGCCACTGCCCTCTCGGACTTTCGATTTCTCCATCTTCAAAACTAGCCGGCTGATCCGCTGAACATCGCGGAAGGTAAGACTCTCCTTAAATTGGGCTCCGTCCGCGGTCTTTGCCTGCCGCGCTTTTACGTTTCCTGCCTTCCACTTCTCTAGCCAAGGGATTCGGTGCAGTGAGAACGCGAACCAAAATCTTTTTCTTAGTTTAAAAACGATTGCATGTCGTTGGGTGATAGCCAAATTAGCATGGCGCGGTTGCTCCGCCGAACATGTTTTCTTCGTTCTTTTCGTCCGGATGTTTCCTACGAGTACCCAGTTTTATTAGATGAATGTGTCCTCACTTCCACTGCAGATATATTGAGAAAAATATGGGTCAAATGGGTTCCTGAAATTGGCGCGCGATTTCTGCTCACCTGGACCGATATACGGGTGTCATAGGACACGAAAAGCAGACGAACACAAAGATGATGTCATAGTCAAAGTAAATGCTCTGCTAGCATATTTGTATTCGAGTATAGTGATGAGCCATCTTCAAGAAAATCATAAAGAAATCAGAAAAGGCGCCTAATATACGTTATAGTATATCTTGGAGTTTTAGGGCTGTTCGTTGGGACGACACTTGAAACACGTAACGACAGGCACATGGCTAAAATACCACGCTAAAAATCCTAGTGCTATATATTTCCAACTAGCCCGAGCCAACGCCTTGTTAAGTAATATATGTGCTTCTTCAGAAATAAAGTACATCGATCGTCAGATTGTACGCGCTCCACCAAGCCATTTTTCAGGATCGCCCATCAGCAATGCCGAAAGCTTGGTGATGGCATGCATCGCTGTCGTCTTCCTTGTCAACCAACACATTTGATGGTTGAGCCAGTGAAACTACACCTCAGTCTTGGTAGAAAAACGCCGTGGTATGGATGGCGCTGAGCGCACAAACCACAAAGCAGCCGCTCAAAGTCATTTCATGATGACTTCAATACCTTCTTAACTTGAACCCTGTACGGTCATTCATCAATAAAACATCGGTCAAAATACAGGACCAGGACAAGTGGCTAGCCCTACTGCGCTTTGTATAGGGCCGACCGCGTCAGCTCAATTATGAACAGTATGGCCTGCCATGCAGCTTCACAGTCGCGCTTCTATAATAGGATTGTAAAATAATAAAGCGCGGCAGGGAAGTGGAAACACCAGCAATCCTAATTGTACGCCACAGTGCACACAAGCCACCTGTCTTGCAGAAAGCGGAACAAAATTGGTTTTATTTTATTACTTCTTTTTTTGGCCCTCACAATAGATCACATGTCACTTTTGCCATGGCGCTGGAGCTAAAGGTAAAGAAATACTTATCACTTGGATCCTAGCGCCGTTTTAACATAAAGCACAACCAAAAATAATAAAAAACAGTAAATAACGAAAACCTGACCCGCGGCAAACAACAATAAAAGGCCCTTAAGGTGCAGAGAATGAAGTATAAATTTCAGTACTATAGAACACTGTACTAGTGTACTACATCATTTACGTATAGAAAACAATCAGCACACAACTGCGTAAAATAACAAACATTCCAAGCGCAATGGTTTTAGACGGCTGCACAGGATGTCGTCATTGCTTCTTGCGCGCGCGCGCGACGCAAAAGCACTGAAGAAAGATAACAATGAATAAACAATCCGAGGACACCTAAGCCCTTCTTATCAGTTGTGAATGCGAAAGCATTGATGTCCTCTTGAACGCCGCTGAGCGGTCCTTCGAATTATGAATTCCTCGCTGGCAAGCGAGTGCGTTGAGACGCTTGGCATGTTACCATTTGGCTTTACCGAGGTACTGTTAGAACGCGGGCGATAGAGTTACTGTACAAAGCTGCCGCAGGGAGCCATATACAGTAACTCCAGCAGGCGAGAGCTTGCGCGTACAAGAAACGCCCGGATAACACGAGCTTCTGAGAGACAGAGCGAGTATGATTTGGGGTGGCGGCCATGCCCTCTCCCCTCACGAAACACCTGGCGCGCTAGTGCGGCAGCAGGTGCGGTCTTTCGCCCGCTCTGCTCCGTAAAGGCACGCTCGTGCCGTGGCGTCAATGCCATTGGGAACTCCGTGGAGATGCGCTCGTAACGTGGCGTCGCAGACAACGGAATTTTAGGTGCAGGCTTTTTCGCTCAATGACCCATTTGACGCTTTCGCATCAAAAGTTGGTTATGCTCCAAATGATAAACATAGCGAAACCGACACATATCCTACAAGCTTAAGTTCTTCCTGCTTAAGGTCAAGCTTAAGCAGGAATGCTTTAAAGAAAATGCTAGGTAGGACTAATCGGAAATTTGTGCGTATCATACACTCTGTTTATGGACTGCGTGGGTCTGACTTTGTCGAATGCCCATTGGGCCACGCCTTACTGATCTTCTGCAAATGAAAATAGGTGCGTTGCAGGGGGAGGGGGGGAGAGGATGTATTTTTATGCTATCAATTAACATATCTTAGGGCACGCCAGAACCCGACTTTACCCAACCTCTGGATTCTCTGCATAGGATAGTACTGGTCCCTGCACGTAGAGAGAGAGAGAGAGAGAGAGAGAGAAATAGAAGCGAGGAAAGGCAGGGAGGTTAACAAGACGCACGTCCGGTTTGCTACCCTGCACGTAGGATATTCTTATTTTATTCCCATCTGCCCGTGGTCGTAGCTGCCCAGGCTGCATGGCTGCACCGACATACGAAAAACCTAAAATATCAGTACCATTGCAATTACTCGTGCTTAATAAACTGACTTTTGATTTGTTATGTACCTTTCATAATATTAACCGAATTTGTTTTTCTATATGTAAGTGTTATTAATAAGCACCTCCAAAACTTCATGTTGAGGTCGTGCAGTCTTGGATCACCCTTAACTACGTGCACAGAGTTGCAGCTCATTTTGAACGCAACTGCAATTGCAGCTTTCACACAGTTTCCTGGTTCACAGCACATCAGATCGACCCTTCCTTGTTGGCTTCCCTCTGAGCTTGTATTTAAGACGGACGCTTGAACAATAAGGCGCCTACGTCAGATGGTAAGTCGAAAAATGTGGTACCATATATGAATACGGTGATGGTGATGCACAGGTTGTGCCCAACATCACCATCAGTAGCAGCAGCCTATTTGATAACCATTGCACGATGAACGCCTCTCCCTGCGATCTCCAGTTACCCCTGCCTTGCGCTAGCTGATTCCAACTTGCACCTGCAAATCTCTTAATTTTATCAAACCACCTAGTTTTCTGTCATGCTCGACTGCGCTTATACTTGCCTTACCACCGACTGTGTCACTCTAAGAGACCACCGGTTATCAACCCTATGCATTACATAACCTGCTTACGCATTACAATACGTATTACATATCGGCAACCCCCATTTGCTCTCTGAACCACACCGCGCTCTTCTTGTCTCTAAACTTTACGCCTTAGATTTTCCGTTCCATCGCCCTTTGCGTGGTCTTAACTTGTTGTCGAGCTTCTTTATTAGCCTCCAAGATTCTGCCCCATATGTATCCGCAGGCAGAATGGAATGATTGTACGCTTTTCTTTCAAATGACAGTGGTAAGCTTCTAGTCAGGATGGGGTGATGCCTGATGTATGCACTCCAATTCGGTGTTATTGTGTAGATTCCCTTCTCATGATCAGGGTCTGCTGTGAGCTATTGACCTAGACAAACGTACTCCTGTACAGACTCAAGATGATGGCTGGCGCTCCAGAATTTTTGTTCGCTTGCCAGGCTTTTGAACATTATCGTTGTCTTCTGCATACGAATCTTCAACCCCACTCTTACAATTTTTCGGTTAAGGTCGTCAGTCATTTGTTGTTGTGCGTCCCCAGTGTTGCTGAACAGGACCATGTCATCTGCAAACCGAAGGTTACCGAAATATACACCGTTGATCTTCACTCCTAAGCCTTCCCTGTCTAATAGCTCAAACACTTCTTCTAAGCAAGCAGTGAATAGCATTGCAGAGATTGTGTCTCCTTGTGTTTGTGATTGTGTCTCCTTGTGTTGTGTTTCTTGATTGGTAATTTTCTATTTTTCTTGTGGACAACCAAGGTAGCTGTGCAATCCTAGTAGATACTTCCCAAGATATTCACGTACTCCTCCCGTACTCCTTATTACGCAATGCCACTGTGACTGCTGGTATCTCTACTGAGTCAAATGCATTTTCATAATATATGAGATCCATGTAGAGAGGTTGATTATACTCCGCAGATTTCTCTATTACTTGATTGACGACATGGATATCATCTATCGTAGAATATCCCTTCCTGAAGCCAGCCTCTTCTCTTAGTTGACTGAAGTCAAGTGTTGCCCTGATTCTATTGGAAGTTATCTTGGTGATGGGATACTATACTGAAAGCAAGCTAATGTGCCTACGATTCTTCAATTCTTTAACGTGTCCCTTCCTAAGGATTACTATAATGTTGGCACTCTTCCGTATCTCTGATGCACTTGAATTCGTGAGGCATTGAGTATAAAGGGCCGCAAGCTTTCCAAGCGTGATATCTTTTCCATCTTTGATTAAATCGACTGTTATTCCATGTTCTCCTGCCGCATTTCCCCGGGTCATGTCTTGAAAGGTCTTTCTAGCTTCATCGCTAGTAATAGAAGAACCTCTGTATCCTGCTCATCGCTACGTCGTATTAAGCTAGCGTGGCTGCTCTGGGTGTTGTACCGGTCAGTATAGAATTTTTCTGTTGGTTTGATTATATCATACAGTATGTCCAACAAAGTTTGCCCTAAATGCAGTAATGTGGCAAAGTGCCTACAAGGAAGACATACCCGCATCTTCTCCAGTGCAACCATTCTGATGAAAGTATTGGCATATCATATGAATAGTTACGAAACACGTGGTAATTACGGTCTATTCATCCTAAACTGTACGTTGATTTCCGAGAAATCCCTTATAGTAGCGTGGCGCTCTAATATTCGTCTTTACATGACTTGGAGCAATAGTTGTCCTATGGTAATCTGACAGAACCTTAGACATGTGTAAATTTCTATTTTCTTGTGGAGCATCAGCTGTCAACAAGAAACAAGCTTTGCATAGACAAAATTAGTCACTTTTATTATAACAGAAATGAAAATTTAGAAAAAATGAGGCATGTCCCGATCTTGATTTATACTTTTCTTCGCGCCTCGCGTAAGTGCCTTTCTCCTCAGCATCTCTTCCCTCTTCGTGGTCACTAGCATGTCAGCAATTTTGCCCCCAGAAAACAGTATGCTTTTAATATTAGATGCCAATGATTTACGAGCTAGTACAGGCTCGTAATACACGCATGACAAAGCAAAGATGCTTTGTCGGTGTTTAGAAGAGCTAGAAGAACGTAACTTCGCATTCATTGTAAGCTCACAGCGCTCTACACGACGCACACGCAATGCACACACAAATCGACGTGTTGGAAAAATCAAAAGGCCCAGAAATGGAGCTTACCTTTGTCTCTATGATTTCACAAAACGGGGAGGGGGTGGGGTTTAGGGGGGGGGGGGGGGGGAGTGGGTGAGTTTTTGGCTGAGGCTGTTGCGTAATATTCACATTTGCGTGTGCTAAAAGCACGGGGACAGAATTTGCTGTATCACGTAGTTTACCATTCTCCAATACAGATTAAAACTGTGAGGTGCAAAAAAAAAACGATAAACCATGTTGCCACCATGTGGATCACTGAAATTTCACATAACATGCTATCAAAACTGAATGGGCAAAAAGAAACAAAAGTAGTAAAATCCATCGACAGCACAATAAAGTCTGCCAGCATCAGCTACCTTGAGTTTTGTATCTGATTCACATTCTGCATACGAACATTCAAGCAGTGAGAAGTTTCAGCGCAGCGTTCACTCTTGAAGGAAGCAGATCTCTTGATCTTATGTTGTGTTCTGTCGATGTTTAAAGTTAAAATACTCAACTACAAGATCGCACTAACGCTTCTTCAAATACGAAAAGAAGGTCCCGAAAATATCCATAGCTAGCCAGGGCATCTCGCTAATGAGACTTACGGGTCTCCGAAAGCATGCACACTTCTGAAGGTGGTGAGTTTAATGTTCCATATGCGATTCGCAGTTACGGAGCGAGACAAAATACCCTGCAGAATATTTTTCAGCGCACTCGTTTAAATATGCCTACATCATGGTATGGACGCCTAGGAAGAAACATTCAAATGTGAGAACAACATATAAAAAATTGTGAGGCTGTCTAAAGAACAGCCCTAGAGCATTTTCACAACTCGGCATCATAGAATTCCGTGCCCATGTTGCAGCGACCTATTGATAAGAAAAAAAGTAAGCCATAAAGTACGGGGCACACGTTGAATAAAAGTGCTTCATTCACTGAGACAATAAAAAAGAACAAAGCCGGGCACTCAGAAGCCTCTTAAGGCGCACTTATCAAGTTTCTAGACGGCAGGTATTAAACATGAAATGTTTTCGCAAGAAAAGTTTCTTCGGCTCTACTGAGACTCAGATTACAGAAGTGGGCTGAGAAGGAAGCTACTTCCGGCTTTTCTACCCATGAATCCGTTTGTTAGACGGATTTAGTACTGAAGCCCACTCAATTTCGTTTGTCTCACCCAAATAGCCCTTATATACTTATTAGACAGTTGAAAATTTAAAAACAGATTTAATGGCCCATTTTTGTGACTTTTTTGTCTCGAGATTTTTAAGAGCAGTTGCTCCACGGCAGACATCAGGCATGTATAGCGGCATGCATGAATTCACACAGCCGCCAAGTATAGCGATCTTATAATTGATTCATGGGCGCCGCCATCTTGGGCTGTTACACAAACAATTTCTTAGTTTTAAGAGAAGTCAAGTCACGTAATGTCGTAATGAAGCGCTGAGCGTATTTATACAACTGTTTTCATGCTTGCGAATCGACTCTAGTACCGTCAACTTCATTGTTAAAGACAGCCAACAAAAAGCGTTATCAGCCCTATATGGCGGCACCTAAACGCTTTCGTAAAGCGGTCTATACAAGAAATAGGAGAAGAAAAACACACGCACACAGCTTGAATGATAAAAATTAGAAGTGTCACAGCGACCTTGTGTTGTTTGAGCCCTCCCTAAACGGGCGGACAGGCGCACAGCCTCCTTTCTGGGCCACGTGTGGCTGACAGCACTGGGTGGACCCGACAAAACAACACTCCGATTGCCTTTTTTGGACATTTGGCAGCGGAGGCGGCAATCACTGCAGTCGCTAAGAATCTACTTTCAGAATATGTTTGGTGAAAGTATTTTTTAACACGAAAGTGTTTTATGCCAGGGTCCACCAAGACTTCACTGACGTATTTCCGTCACGGAAATACGTCATAGAACATAATACAAAGAAAGAAACCAGAAGAAAAAGTTCCACAAACATGCAAAATTTGGAAATCGAACCCACGACCTCTCGGTCCGCGACGATAGATCGCCGAGCGTTTAACCCATTGCGCCACAAACGCATTTGCAGAGGGCTACACAGACGCGCCTTATATATCTAAAGCCCAGACCACACGTACGCTTGCAAACGCGCGCGAGCTCGCGTCCGCGTGCCCACGCATGCGCAGACGGTGCGGCACGGCTCGTACGCGTCGAAACGCGGCGCGATCTCGCTGATCAGCTCCTCTCAGTTATCGCGCACCTGGGCTGCCTCGCGTCGGCGCGCCTGGCTACGCAGCGACGGCGCGGTACATTCAACTCTCAGTTAAGCAGAATTATACCATGCAAGAAAGTGCTTCTTCTTCACTTTTTGGGCTGATCTAACAGCTCCAAAAAGATAAAGATTACGTTTATAAATATCGAAGCATTTTGAAGCACTGCCAACAACGAAATACGAAGTGGCGTCTGCCAAGGTGTAAACAAGTGATGCCAGTGAGCGCGCGCTGTCGCGCGTATTTGTGGATGCAAAACGCCATTCCTCGCTAGGCGCGGCAACCGCAAGGCGCGTAGACGCGAGCTTACGCGCGTCCGCAAGCGTACGTGTGGTCTGGGCTTAACACTCCTCCGTGTACCCGCGCTCTTGCTCGGGGCGGTGCCGCCGCCTACGAGCAGAAAAGAGAAGTACTGCATTATGACACTAACGCGCACCGACAGTGAACGCTTCGGTGGTCTCAGCACTACGACGCCTCGATGCCAGCATTCGAAGGCACGCTGGCATCAAGAAGCACTACCAACGCCACCTAGGTGGCGTTCACCGTACTCAGCACAGCGGAGCGTGGCCTCCGCAATTAGCTCTGAAAATGTTTCTGAAGTTGATCGCGGAGGCTGCAATTACGACGCGCTGTACGCGCTGATTTGACTCGGTGACGATTCAGTTACGTGCTTTGTCTTGCGCGTTGTATTAGTGTGTCAGTTACGTGCTTCGTCTTTCGCGTTGTGCTAGCGTGTGCAGCGTAGTGCAGCTTCCATATGCACGACGGTTGCTCATGGTCATCGACGTTGGTAGTCGTGATGGAGGAGACGTGCCACCAGGCGTCAGCATGGGTGCATCAACGCCTAAGGGCGCTTTAGCCACAAAACACCAATAGACATTATATATCAATGTGCAATAAACATTACACTACTTCTGTGAAGACACGTTTCACTTTCGTGTTCTATACCGATTCCTATATAAGAGGGATCAACCACATTTTTTGCTAGTTTTGTGCTGCCTCCGCTGCCTTTTAAAGCGAAGCTTTCCGTGTCCCACTGATTCGTCCGTGAGCGCCGAAAACGCACTGCAGGAAAGCCAACTTACACAATGGAACTATTGGCGCATCTGCGCACACAATAGAACGGCGCACGACATACGTATCGTAGAACACTGCAGTTTACATTCGCAGTTGTACCAATAAGAACAATGGGAACTGCAACATTGCGCTACCCAGACGAACTGTAGATATCTGCATTGCATTACGCGCGTCACGAAATGCATTCCCGGCCGTCACCATAGGTAGAACGCGGGTGCAGCGCACGGCGGAAGAGGTTGCAGTACGCGAACGTAACAGCGAGCGCGATCGTGCCCGTAAGGCCGATCCTGTGTATCGACAACGGCAGAGCTTCTGACCGCTTACCACGGCCATCACAAGGCACTACTGTGCAAGTGTAGAGTCGTCCGTGAAATTGTGAGTGGGTGCGTGTAATCAATGGCTACATGATATGTAGCCATTGGAAGGAACAGTGTAGGTCGCGGTCAATTTTATTTAAAGTCTACTTTTATTGCTTTTAACGATGGCCTGTATGTCCAGCGGCAAGGAATATGCATTGGTTCCTGCGTCGCACCTGTGCTTTGTGACATTTTCTTGGCGTCAATTGACCGCGTCCTATACTGTTCCTTTGACGATAGGTTCTACCTTAAGGCTTTTAGATACGTTGATGATTTTTTAATTTGTTTGAAAAGCAACCATGATTTTACCGTTGACCAGTGTATTAACGGGGTTTTACGCGATTTTAGGCTACATGAGAAGGGCATGCTATTTACACATGAACTCCCTTCCCATGGTAATCTTCAGTTTTTAGATCTGATTTTAGTTCTTGACAGAAGCCACGTCTGTTGGCAGTATAGCCCACGTGCACAGAAGGAATTGCTGCCGTACGATTCGGCACATTCAAAGTTAGTAAAGAGAGCAATAGCCACTCTATGCCTTGAATCTTCTCTCATGAAGTCGTGCTCTCACGCGATGCAGGCTAGCTTTGACAACCAATTGGCGAGGCTACAGACAGCCGGCAACCCGAGCTCGGTCGTAGGGGCCGTCTCAAAAACATTGCTCCAGAAGGTGAAGGGCAAAAAGCATATGGCTAACCCTAACCAAAAAGGATGCAAGCCCGCAGTGGTACCATATGTCCACAAACTTTCCCACAATTTGAAGAAAGTCGCAAATAGGTTTGGTGTACCTGTTGTTTTCTCGGCGCCACGCAAGTTGGCTGGACTGTGTCCGCGCATTAGCCGCGTTGACAAAAAGTCAGGATGCCAGAAAAATCACACCAGACCTTATGTGAAATGTGCGACTGGCGTTGTATATGAGATACCACTGAAGTGTGGGAAGTCCTACGTGGGCCAAACGGGAAGATGTGTCAATGACCGGGCACGGGAGCATGAATTGTCAATCATAAACAAAGGTAATGCGCACTTACCTGCGCATTGCATGGTTTGCTTGGCCGGCACATGTCAGCCACTACTGCGTGACATTAAGATAATTGGCAAGAGTGGTGACACGTTAACTAGAAAACTTTTGGAGGCCTATCACATAAAAGAGAGGGGCACGAGTTGTGTTAGTGATACGTCTGTTTTTCTGTTTCACAACGAGATGCAGCTGCTATAGACGTCACTGTAATCGCCTTAGACGACACTGACATGCGCATGCGCATTTGTACACTCCCTCTTGCTCTGCAGTAAGAATAAATCAGTTAGAGTGCAGCGCCTGACCTATCGTTTCCTACTTTTCTTACCAAGTCTTTCTTTTTCGTTCGCGCCACCATGCTTTCCTCATACCGATAGTCGTCACAGCATTCTAAGATGCCTCTCATCGTGTGTATATTTCTTTCTGGCGATAGTGCGTCCCTTTATACCACAAGTCTGGTGGAGTCCAACAAGATCCTTAATGACCGACTGTAGTCGACCTGCAAGCACTTTCATTAAAACTTTGTAATCCGTGTTGGTTAATGAAATGGGCCTGTATGATGTGACCAGTCTCAGCATTGCTTTTTGGTCCGTCTTAGGAATAAGGACGGTATGTGCTTCCGAGAATGACGGTTGCAATGCCTTGTTCGCAAATACCACGTCAAACACCGCTTTCAATAAAGGCACGAACACGTTCTTGAATGTTTTGTAAAAAGCTGCACTAAGACCATCCGGACCTGGTGACTTATTAGGACTCAGGTTATCTATAGCGTTTGCACTTTCCGCAGGGGTAGTGGGTGCTTCTAGAGGTGACTTCAGTTCGGGTGATAGTTGAGGCATGCGTGACAGATAGTTCTCTCTGTGCCCTTCGATATGCATACAAGCCTTGGCTGCTCCACGATTATGGCTTACTGAGGGTGTGCCTATAGCGTGCCTGAGTGCTCACGTCACGTGGTCACAGAGACAACCTCGTGCCACTGCTCGCGCGTTCATCGTCTTATTTCACCGCTAGTTCAGATTCTGCTCATCATGCCAGACTTCTTATACTGCCTGTCCCCCTGCGAATGCACCGACGGCGAGTGCCCTCTACCAGTAGGTGCGGCGCTTTCGGTAAATTCTGTCGTACGGACACTTTCCACGATTCTTCATAAACATATCTTAATCATGACAAAAAGTGTGCCAATTAAGTGTGCAATCAGGTTTTCCCCTTGACGTTTTACAAACGGTGTAACACTTGCTTAATTTTATTCAATATATGGACACAAGAACACTTGATATACTTCGTCATAAAATAGAAAACATAGATTGGACATCAGTATTGCAGTGCACGGATGCTGACGAAGCGTTTTTAATTTCATAGAACTTTTTGCATATCACAACTCGTTTAGACCTATAACGATAAGTAAACAAATGAAAGTCAGGATGCCATGGCTTACACTTGAATGTATGAAATTAGTACAAAAAATATAATGCAATATATTCAAAGTTCATGGATACGCGGGATGCCACTGATTTTGCGTCGTATGCTGACGAAGCGTTTTTTAATTTCATAGAACTTTTTGCATATCACAACTCGTTTAGACCTATAACGATAAGTAAACAAATGAAAGTCAGGATGCCATGGCTTACACTTGAATGTATGAAATTAGTACAAAAAATATAATGCAATATATTCAAAGTTCATGGATACGCGGGATGCCACTGATTTTGCGTCGTATGAAAAAATTGAAATTTTGTTACAACAAATTCCCGCAGTAGGAAAAATGAATGTTACGAAAACGTGTTTTAACCGTGTGCCGGTCGAGAGGAAGTTTTATGGTGCGAACTTAACATGCTTTTGAATAGTAGTAATAGGCTCAATGAACTACAACTTACAGTAGCTAATAAGCAAATTAAGGGCCTGGAAAAATCAGCCTGATTTAATACCTACTTTACAAATTTAGTGTCAAACGTACACAACAATGCAGCATTGAGCTTTTTAAATGAACCTACCATTCACGCAGCATTTTTTTTCTCCGACTACACCCGAGTAACTTTATTCTATAAAGCACTAGATATTGACGGACTTCAAGTACGACCAATAATGTATGTACTTGACCTTCTTGTCCATGTGCTTAACCACGTATATAAAATCTCTCTTTCTACGGGCATGTTTCCCGAAAGAATGCAACAGGCGAAAGCAACCGTTCTATATAAGAGCAGAAACAAAAAGAATTTTTTAAACCATCGACCAGATTCTATTCTCTCCGCTTTTTTAAGTGTTTCAAAAATGTAATTGTTAAAAGAGTCTGAGAAAAACTCTCTCATATCCACGCAATAGTTCGGATTTCGCCAGCACATGTCTACAGAACGCGCTTTGCTTACGCAAAAAGAAATAATTGAAGGAAAAGGATTAACGCAAGGTGCCTTTGTGGTTTTCTCCAAGGATTTCAATAAAATAAGTAATCGAACCTTTTTTTGTAAATTATGATGTTAAGAGTTTCATGGAATACTTGTTTTCTATAATCACACCTAAAGCATAGGAAACAGACCGTAGCGATCACAAATCAGCTTTCCTCTCTTGGAGATATTCCAGTGGTCCCCCAAGGGAGAATAGTAGGACCAATATTATTTAACATATATGAACGATATTGCCAAAGTTAGTAACAATGAAGAGTTCATTATTTTTGCCGATGACTAAAGCATATTAGGCCAAGCATACGAACGTCATTAGCTCTCTTGCTTATCAAACACAACGCTTCAAATAATGAACGCATGGAGTATAGCAAATTCATTAGAAATTGACGCCACAAAATTAAAGTTAGTTTTATCCGTACCTTTCCAAAAAGCGCTTCACCATTAGCTTTATTTGTACCTATAGGGAGTGAAAAAAAATACCGCTTGTGAGTGAGGTTAAACACTAGGAGTAATCTTCACCGAACAATTAGGCTGGGATGCTCATGTGCAGCGCGTGTGCGCCAGTCTATCACGAGCATGTGGTGTTCTATGTAGGCTTTGTCATGTACTGGCAGACAATATTAAAATATCGCTTTATAATGGTCTCTGTGCACCTGACCTTAATTACTGTACTCTTATATGGGGAACTACTTCGTGTAAGAACATTTAGAAGATGTGTACCCTACAGAAAAGGGCACTGCGTCATATTGCGAATGCAGTACACGATGCGCGTACAAAGGACCTATTTTTAAAATATGACATACTTCCTTTGGAACTGATAAATGGCTTTAATCTACTATTCGAGTACATGAAGAGACCTAAGCAAAACGAAAGAATATGTCTTGCATTATGTGCCCTAACACAGCCATCCGACATGCCTTGCACACTGAGAAATAGACGCACTTAGCTGACCTCCTTTACAAGAATATGTCATGGAAGAGATAAGTTATAATCCCTCATGGCTACTCGTCTAGGTGATCTGGAAAATGACAATATAGGCATCAGTAAATTATGCAGCGAGAAATCGGAGACTTATTTACTAAACTGCTGGTGCTCTTGAACACATATAGACTGTTCGCTGATTTGTAACTATGACTGAACTATTGCATCTAATTGAAATATTCATATTGCGCTTTATTTCTAGGTTTCCTTGCACAAAATCACTGCTATTGCTTCTATGAGGGGGTTTCGAAGTATTTTATGCGATCTGCTTTGAGTGTTCTGTAGGCTACTGATCTATGGGCTACTGTTCATGGCATATTCTACAGTGGTGTATTATAAGAGGGCAGCGGCCTACAGATTTTTGAGTGTTTTATAGGATGTGCTTTGCGTCCTTTTCTTCTTCTTTACGTGACCGCTTGAAATATGCAAATATTTTTTTATTAGCAACTCATATGTATTTTTCTGTCTCTCGCTTCTGCCGAGTAAAGGGGCAAGTACCCAGTCAAACTCCAGCTTATAGCACCTTTGTGTACTTGTCCCAGCATTCTTATGTTTTTGTACAAAAGAAATGATTCAATAAATTGACTTGACTCGTTCTCTTCTTGAGGAAGACGTTGATAGGGGAGGTAAATCTGGCGAGTCAATAAAATAATCATCATAGCTATGCTATACAAGGAGAGGCTCACTTCGCGGAGCCAGAAAAATAGTGTGTGCTAAGGAACGCCTAGCGAAACAATATCCAGAACCTTGGAATGGCAAGAAAAAAAGGGAGAGCGTCGTGAAAGTCGCACTTACTTGTAAGAGAAATAGCGGGTAGTGAGTTTTGCTGGCGAAAGATAAGAAAGGTTCGTCCAATTTTCTGACACACTGTATAGCACTAGGCTATCGCCGCCTCGCTGCCTTTAACGCGGCTTCCATCCACGAAAATATCAGCGAGAAGAGTTTTCTAGAAGCCCCGACTGCAAATCTTGCTTGCTTCATCCGAGGACCACTTCTTTCTAGGAGAAAAATAAAATAAAATGCAGCACGTCGCACTGGCTCCCTCAAATGAAAAAGAAAAAAAAAACGGTTTCAACACCTAGAGCACCTGGAGCTTTACCACACCACCAAGCACATCCTTTAAACCCATCTTTTTCTGAACTTGCGTTACCCAGCAGACTACTGGGAATCTGTTTTCCTCCCTTCTCCGCCTACGTCTCTGCCCAGGGGCTGGCTGGCATGCTCGAAGGTGTCGACAGTGGACTTGTCCCAAGAGAGATGGCCGGAAAAGAAGTTTGCGCTCTCATTCCTGTTGGTAGCTTCTTTTTTTTCTCTTTTTTTGTGCGTATGTGCGCGTGTGAACAGTACTTTATTGATGCGATTAGCATTCTTTCCCTATTTCAGCCATTCCTAGCCTGTATATCTATCTATCTATCTATCTATCTATCTATCTATCTATCTATCTATCTATCTATCTATCTATCTATCTATCTATCTATTCACTTACGCTGACGCAATGCAAGTGGCGTACGTGGTCTACCAGCTTGCGCCACTAGCTATATTCTCGTGGGCATGATGCCGTTGTGGTCGTTTGATAGGCGTCGTTATAGCCTAGTGATCTGACTATCGTCGTGTCATCGTCACGCTTTCTACGCCGACCCGTCACTCCCAAGTTGTCAAATAGCTCGGGACACTAGGCATGCGATCGTAGTCGTGGGCTTTTAGTTTTGCTTGCCCCGCGATGTGGAGTAGCCGTTGCCAATAATGAGGTCAACCTCTCCTTTGATATAATATTATTAAAAAAATGTATCGCGCAACTTTTTTCTGCTTTGCGTAATAAAGCTCTCACTGACTGGTTAGAGCTGTCTTTGGTGAGATTTATTGGTGAGAGCCCTAAAGCTATGACAGACATCGATTTGCGCTCCTCGTCAGCTGTGCATGATGGTGAACTATGTGGTTACACCAATACCGGACATTAGGCTTACGCACGGTGTCATTGTTCCACACACAGTCCCTGCCATCCCCAGACAACCGCACCTGCCTCCCACTTGTTAATTTCGAGCGTACCCCATAGATGCTTTCGCAAGGAATATCAGTGGCCCGTATTTGCGCTATGATAGACCACACAGTCGGGACCTTCTCCTTAGACGACTCCGCTGTCACTCACACAACGCCTCGAAGTCATTGCTTTGTGGTGGCACCAACATTCGGTTCATGGTTGCCATTGACTTCCCAACTGCTCAAGCTCAAGCCCTCACCCGCGTTCTTGAAGGCTACCGCGACATTTCTGACCTTGACAATGGGCCCTTGGGCCAAACGTCTGTCGCGACCCATCGCATATTCACTGGCGATGCGAACGCAACTCCCCGACGCCCCTGTCGCGGTTTCGCGTGGGAGCAATTGGCTATTCAACAGAAAGTAAAGAAGATGCTAGCAGATTACATTATCCAGCTTCCTGTATTCCCTTGGCGGCACCCGTCGTGCTCGTGGAAAAGAAGGACGCAACGTGGTGCTTCTGTAGATTCTCGCCACTTAAACAAAATAATGCAAAATGACTTATATACCATTTCACGCGTATTGATGACGCTTTGATGGTCTGTATGATGCAAACTATCTTACAGCGAAGCTGTATATGACTACCTTGGCAGATTTTCTGCGTCCTAGCGTGTACACCGTCGCGTCACCAAAAAAAAAAAAATTTCGTCTGCAGTCCTAGTGTAATTTTGAGTTTCCGCGTAACAGAATTAGGTTTTCTCCTATGTTCAAATTACAATACGACGCTATCGTGCCTGCAGGTTGTGTGTAAGTCGTACTTTACAAATTTTGTGACGCACTTTACCTCGAAAAATTGAATTAGCTCAATAACGCACTTGCACTAGGTGGAGGGTCTAATAGAATCAGGATGTATGCTGCCCTGCGGCGCACGGGCGTGCGCGCGTCAGGCCCCGCACACTGTCGAGTTCACCAAATGGCCACAGAGGGCGAAAAAATCGCTGCTAATAAAACAAGCATAGTACATCCATTCGAAAATATGCCTAATATGCCTAGGTGAGTGCAATAGCTGCCGCTAAAGGCGCTGGAATAAGCGCAATTTTAACCTGCACACTAACTCCCCCGCTTATCGAAGCGTTCTTATTTTATGAAAACTAGTACAAAATTTATTTTTCTATTTATACATTGTACTCTTGAGTAGTAACTATGTTTCTTTGCCATTATAAACCGCAAGTCACCTTTAGCATCATCGACCTCCCACGTGACCTCTGGCCAGGATTTTATATTTTTACCGGTATTTTCGCGTACACGGCAAGCACGGATTCATTGGTTGGTACACTTATGTTGGTTGCTTATTTTGTGCTAAAACCGGTTTATTGCGCTTCGACACCTCGCGTAATTTATTAAAACTTGGGGTGAAATGACATGTTCGCGAGCGCAGATGAAAGCCCGAAAGCTAGGTTTTGGTCGTGAGCCATGCGGAATAAGTCTGAGTTGAAACAGGAGCCGCGTTCTGCGGCGAGTGAGGATGGCAATACCGGTGAGTCGTTTAACATCGCTGCTTGAATCGTTATGTAATATTCGTCTCGTTAACTTACAGACGGAGACAAGTTAACGAACTAGACCCTGCATTACATATTGACAGTCAGGACCATCCGTTGCTGTTTCCGACATAAATCTTCAGTTGCGAGGCTGTCGTTATACACACACAATCACGAAAGAAAGATAGCGATATCGGAACGCACGTCACATTTTTCATCTCGTTGTAGCCGTGGCCGTGGGCGACTGAGTAGCCTTATCAATATATATATATATATATATATATATATATATATATATATATATTTTCTTTCGGCAACTTCTTTCGCCCACAAAACCGGGTAACCGGCCTTGGTAAATTGAAGTGAAAGTAATGAATTTATTGTATTAAACAGTGCCACGCCTGATAATTCACCCATATTTCGTACTTGTTGGTTCCAAGTGTTCTTGCTGTGCAGTTTGATTTACCTTAGGGCATTTATTTTTGCAGTAAGGAAGCGGTGCATCACGTTCGTGCAGAAAAAGAATGAATAAGTTAAAAGAATACAGCAATTCTAATAGATTGATGTCCGTCATGCATTTTCTTGTGGAACCAAAAGTGTGATATCTTATAGTGTATAAATGAGCGCACAAATGATCTCATTTGTGATCCTAATAATACTTAATTCGTTGACATGCATTGTAGTTAGGCAGACACTAATTTTATGGACAGTAGCAATATTTATTTCATTACCATGCTGCTTAAGCACCCTAGAACAGTGTACATCTGTATGTGTTCTGCAGCCCAAACCATTACAATATACAGGGTTTTTCATTTTAGCTGCATCACATTTTTTTAAGTTGCCTGTGGCAGTTAGCACAATTATAATACTTCATCTAAACTACTCGATGAGGCGGCCATTACTTCCACGACAAATGAAAATACTAATCGAATAATTAGCATAATTATGCTAATTACCGTTTTAATTATTATTTTACGGCCCATCTTTCAATCTACGAATTATAGCCGCTGAGTTGGCAAGGCGTATCTACTTCGAACGAATTCTCAGAGCAGAACCAGTTTCCAGATATTAATTTTCAAAGCGTCCGACGAAATGCATGGGCGTTCCAGTTAACTTTGTGCTTCAATTCGTAAGACAGCATTTTCCTCAAAAAGTTAACTGGAGCGCCCATGCATTTCGTCGGACGCTTTGAAAATTAATATCTCGAAACTGGTTCAGTCCTGAGAATTCATTCCAAGTGGATACGCCTTGCCAACTCAGTGGCTTTAATTCTTAGATCGAAACTTATGCCGTAAAATAAATAATTAAAAAGCTAATTAGCGTTATTATGTTAATTATTCTATTAGTGTCTTGATTTCTCGTGGAAGTAATGGCCGCCTCATCGAGTAGTTTAGATCAAGGATTATAAGTCTGCTATCGGCCACAGGCATCGTGCAGGTTGGGACGGAGGTAACGCTAAATTGCCGGGTAGTTCATGTCACTGTGTTGACTGCGGCAGCAGATGCCTGCGTAACCCCACTGCTTCGCAATGCAAGTTGATCATCTTCAACGGCGGCTGTCGGTGCAAACAGGTGGGACACTCTGTCCAATCTGCTTGCACTGCTCGTTGTCGCTCGTTACCAGACTGCCATGTGCGACGACGAAGGTGAGCCGTTTATGAGCTCGCGTTAATGATTCCAGCGTATTTCGACATGCAAAATTTTATTTCTGCTCTTGTACGCGAAGGTGCACCGCTGTTGTCCTCTGCCAATAAAGTCGCACTTTCCGTTCACTCACTTGTGGGTTGTTTTTATGGGCGTCAGTAGAGGCTCTTTGGTCTCCTGATAATTTGAACGCAACAACTACGCGGCAGCCAAAGCAATGAGGCGTGCCGAAACGCCAACCGGGCGAGCTCGGCGCGTACCAGCGTACGCTACCCGTAAAAAGCAGCCATATTAAATTTTGCTAAAAAAAAAAAAAACTACATTTCCGCTTCTTGTTTGAGCAGTGCCATCTGTCTTATGCCTGCGTAAGTTCCACGCGCTGCCGCTTATTTTCGTACCAATGTGGAAGGTACAGTTTCCCTTCTCTAAAGTTGGTTCTTTATTATATGCGCGCGTGACGAATGTGGGCACAGGATGTACCTGTCCTTGATGAGTGGGCGCTCTGTCCGTTGCATCGGTCGCGCAGAGTGTGCTGCGACCGCAATTGACATCACGGCGAGATTGTTAAAAAAATTACAGTGACGTTCACGAAGTGAACGCGGTTACGCGCAAGCGTATGGACGCCACGAACGTGCACCGCGGTGTCGAAGCACCAACGGAAAGGGCACGAACGAGGTCGCGGACGCTACATTGATCTCGACGGTGCGACACTTTTTGGTGGTGGCGCTTGTGTAACGTCGACAACAGCTTGGCTTTACACCCACTTTCACGGGGTAGAATGGAGGCCGAAATATCTTTCCTCCACAGACCTATGATGCGGATACTGGTAGATTGCCGTCGACGACATGGACCGGCAATAGACTACCTTTGTCACCAGTGAGGGTCTTTATCAGTTCGAGGTGAACCCTTCGGTCTCTGTAGCGCGACGGCTACGTAGCTTCAAACAAATGATGGAGCCACTTCTTCATGTGTCCTAGTGCTCAACGGCTTCTGCTATCTTGACGACGTGATTGTGTTCTCCCCAACATCTGACATCCATCTCGATCGTTTAGTTATTCTTGATGTGTTCCGCAGGGCCGGTCGCCAGTTAAACAACAAGTGTCACTTTGGTTACCGCCGAGTAACCGTTTTTGGCCACCTCGTGAACGCCGCTGGAGTGCAGGATCCGACCCGGGCGGAATTCGCACCATCACCAACTTTCCTGTCCCGAAGCCTACCAAAGACGTTTGAAGTTTTGAAGGGTTGCGTTCGGATTCCGTCTATTTTGTGCAGTTTTGCGGCTACTGCACACGCCTTACCGACCTTTTAAAGAACGACATTACATTTTCGTGGGGTCCTGATCAAGTCGCCGCTTTTTTTGCGGCTAACCACTTTCCTTACCACACCGCCAAACGTGGCACTCTTTGATACCTCTGCCCCAACCGGTGCATATATAGCAGAGGTCACTGTATAGGCGCAGTCTTAGCCCAATGCCAGTGTGGACCAGATGTAGGCTACGCCAGCCGGTTACTATAAGCCGCTGAGCGCAATTATTCGATCACTTAGTGCGAGTGCTGTCTCGGTTCTGTGGGCAGTCGCTAAGTTACGCCGATACTAACTCGTATACAGACGCCCCTCCTGTTTGATCACAGATCATCACGTGCTTTGCTGGCTCACCTCAGTCAAGGACAAGTGGGCCGACCAGCTCGCTGGGCAAGAGTGCACGTACTCAGTTATATAGCAAGGCGCGCCTCTTGCACCAGAGTGCCGTCTGTTTATCCTGTTTCCCTGTGAAGAGCCGGTCGATACCGATGCAGTCACTTGCGTTTTTTCCGTGTCACGGTTGCTTCAGATCGGCGAATCTCAACGCGGTCATCCTTCTTCACGGGAAGTCATCGTCCGGCTCGAGTTTTTCGCCTGGTGATGCCTCTATCCGGATATTTCTCCTCAAAGATGCACCTTGCACCACCGTAACTATCACCCTGATGGCGCTCCTTCACCTTCTCATGATCATACCAGAAAATCTATGCTCGACTATCCTCCGCCAACTTCATGACATTTCCACGGCCGGGCACTTCGGCGTTTCACGAACACACGACGGCGTGCGCCGTCGGTTCTTAGGCCTAGTCTCGTCGCCGCCTGTGAGCTTTCCCCACTACCTGTCGGTACCTGCTGCTGGTCGACACCCTGCTTGAACCTATCTTCCAAGTTGGTCTAGACCTTCTTTACCCGTTCCCTCTTTTCACCTCCAGAAATATGCCTGTTACCATCGCTACGATCGCGCTGCCATCGTAGTCGTTTTTTCAACTGGGTATATATCAGAACAGGCATGGGGGCATAGCATGCCTTCATACATTAAATGAATGGCATGTCATCGAAACAAGGCCATGTATATTGTTTCCATGTTTCCGCCGTTATCGTTTCTTTACCTCAATATATACCAGGAAATTAATGACATGCATGCATCCTTGACCTGACGTGGATGACATGAGATGAATGACATGGTCGGCGTGACATGTCAAGTGTATCATGAAATGACAATAGTGACAAAACATGCATGAGAATGTCATGCAATGTCATTCTTGTAATGTCATACACGCATGTCTTGGCACGTACTTGACACAGATGTCTTGACACGTATTCAGCTAAAGAAACGGCCACGACGCATCACTTCATGACGTGATTGTCATGAATGACATACATGACATGTCATGTCATTCATGTGATGCATATGAAAGGATTCATGTCATTAATATTAAATGCGAAGCATTTCTTGGCGAAGATTTGCTACTTTGACCGTATCTATCTATCTAGCCGCCTACGACTTTGTGCTCTCATGGTCGTTTCGTTAACTTGGTATGTACCAAAATTGACGTGCTATGACAAGAGTATATGACGAACATAAATGATATGTCATGACATGAATATCATGACATGCGTGTCATGTAGGTCATGACAATGACCCAGCGAAAAAGTTTAGCACCCAAAAACCACTCAAATGGGTTCGGACATGGGTACTAAGTGAAGGAAACACTAAAGGACGATGGTAGAAATCATAGTCATGAGCATGACTCAGCATAAATGACAATGACTCAGCGAATAATATTAACACTCAAAAGCCACTGAAATGGGTTCGGACGTGGGTACTAAGTAAAGGAAACACTACAGGAGGCTGGTAGAAGTCATAGCCATGAGCATGACTCAGCAAAATGACAATGACTCACCGAAAAAAAATTTACGCTCAAAAACCACTGGAATGGGTTCGGACGTGCACCCTTAGGTGGGTAAACCTTAGTATAGGTGCACAAATTCACATTTATAAGGTACATTGTAACTAATATATTATAAGGTACATTGTAACTAATACAAAATATAAGGTACATTGTTGCCCTTGAAAAATATGCAGCTTTAGAGGTTACGCTGTAGTCTTTTATTTTCTTAAAGCATATGTAACCTCTAAAGGACGAGTTAAATTTATGGGTTACTTCAGCAACTTATATATATGGATATTTTTCTTTTTGATTGCATTCTATTTTTATAGCCAACCTAGAAAATTTACAATGCTCCACTACAAGGTATTTGCATCTCGAACTGGGCCGATATTGTCATGCCTGCCAGTTGACTGATATGTCTCGCCTCAGATTGTTATGCTGGTGTTTAAATTGTGGGACTAAAGAAGAGACTTCCACTGTCAATGCATTTCATTAACGCTTTGAAGCGAGCACGTAACTTGCTCGAATTGGTAATGACGCAAACATTTTTCTTTCAGTCCCATAATTCAAACTTCTGCATGACAATCTGTGGTGAAAGGAAATCAGAGGCAACTGACAAGCATCGCAATGTTAGACCCATTCGAGAAGCAAAACATTTTGAATCATGACGTGGTGATAGATTTTATAGGTTAGCTATAAAAATATAGCGCAATCACAATAAAGACGTCTGAATAAATAGCTGAAGTAACCCCTAAATTTAACATAGCTTTAGGGGTTTAGTCCCTGCTTGACCGCCCTTATAACTGAGCTGTAGGTTTCAAACATACACTGCCTCTGAGTTAGTGTCCTTCCAAAATCTGTTGAAGCCAAAAATACCTCCAGTTCCTAGAGCATTACTTGTGCACAAAAGTCGCTGTTTAATAAAATCCATCTTCAAAAGGCACAAAATTACTCGAAGTACACATTCAATGAAGAAAAACACTTGGGGGAAGCAACATCTTCAAGAGTATTGTAGGTTGGCTAGAATAATTTAGTTCAGGCGAGCAAAAGCATACTACAAAGCGCTGATGGCAATAATATGGTGACAATCAGTTGTTTAAATGTACTTGAAGGCAATGTCGCTATTTAACTTGCTAACTATGGACCTGAGCATTTGTAATAAGCTGTTTCGTTTAATATTCTGTGAATGTTCTCGAAAATAAGTTGGAGTACTCTCAGGTACGAAATTCTTTTTTACAAGTATTTTGTTCAAGATCTAATACAAAAAACACCATCCATGAGACCTCCCATATACAGTCATCGAACCACAACTGTGTGAAATGACAAACATATCACAATTCATGCTATTTAATAACTGAAATACTAGATTTCTGCACAGGCGCAGAGATATATACCGATCTGCTAGCACTGAGCAAAGAAGAGCAAATAGAGTCATGACTCTTTGCAATACAGAACCATCTACGTTGGTGAATTAAATGCTTAACCTATCTTTATAAGAAATTCTGAGGCCTATAAATACACAAGTAAAACAAAATTAACTAGCCTTCACCTCAAGTGAGCGGAAGAAATGACTAGATCAAGTAAATGCACTGCTTGTGACTAGACGTAAACAATGTATGACGTGAAAAAAACAGCTGCTAATGGGATAAGCCTCTCCTACCTTTGAAGCTAACAGCATTGAAGTAAATAAAATATGTTGTTTTTTCTTTCACTTCACAGTTGCTAAAAGACATGGAAAACAGCGAGAACAGAACTACTTCCTAGATGACATTTTTGTTGCTTAGGAGCGCAAAGAGACGCTTAATTCTGACGGGCAGTACTTTCACTAGCTTGTCTCCTGGTAGCACAAGTTTTTGCACGAGCGCAAGCATTTGGTAAAACGGAAATTGATATTCTAGGTTCGTAACATATGTCAAAAGGCAAAAAAAAATAAGTGAACGTTGGAATCCAGATTTGGAGACAGTGATCACTTGGGCTTGGCTGCCAGCAAAAATGTGTCTATTGTGGCGGTCTGGGAGCGTCACCCTGAGCAGGGTTCTTATTCTTTCCATGTCAAGTGATGCACCAGTCATACTTGAGGAGCTTAGGACCTGGAAAGAATTTAATTATTTGCATAAATGGCAGCGCCCCTCTCTGCCCAGAATGTATACAGAGAAATAGACTGCAACACGGATTGTACCAACGCAGCTAGTTGGTACGCATCTGAGCGTGAAACAGCGCAAAACGGGACAGCAGAAGAGCACACACAGAAACAGCACCATGCGCCCGAGTTCTCGTGTTGTCCCGTTGTTTCGGACGGTTTCATGCTCAGATAAATAGACTTGGCATGATGTTGCTTCTAATGCTGATTAAAGACGTTAAGGAACAAACCTGTAGTTCAAAAGCAGTGTTCTCATTTGTAATAGTTCGCGGAGTGCCGGCGACACAACTAAATCTGCACTTTTTCTTGCCCGGTGCTTCCGGACCTTCCTTGCAACTGAAAGCCTCCTTATGAACGCGCTCTACAAAAGACAACATTCAACATGTACAAATGCCCGATCCCTCAAAGAATGGCAATAAATATAGAAGCAAATGTGCCGCCAACTCGCGCGGCGAGTTGCCGTGCCGGTAACGTGGACGGGCCTTAAAAATTCCTTTTTGAGCGTGGCAGAAACACCGATGCGTTGCCGGTAAAATCGCTGCTTACCCTTTGCTTACTTTTTTTCCACTTCCCTCTCCTCTGATGAAAGAAAAGATGCAGCCTATAGTTATATATTGAACACAGACAAATCAGCACAATGCAAGAACACTTACCAAGTTCGTCTGTTTCGCACACTTACCCCCTGTTTCGCATAATATCGATTCCCACTGGGCGTGGGATCTGCCGGCTTTTTTATACATAGGTTGTTAAATATGTATCTTACATCAATGACAATTCTGTCATGACAACGATGATATGCATGTCATGAAATTAATGTAATAAATGAGATGACATGGCAATAATAAAATGAATGACGTAACCTGTATTTTCTAACTGAATTTATTTTGGATATGCGTGAGATCACAAGCATGCATGACTTGAATGTCGTGTCTATGTCATGACAAGTCATTCATGTCATGCATGCACTTGTCTGTATTTCACGACATTCATGACAAGGACGACATAAATGCATAGCATGCATGTATGCATACATGGCATGTATGCATGCTACCGTGAAAAGAACTGATGCCGACCCAGTGAACCAAAACGTCTGCTAACATGGGGCGATGACTATATGCTCGTGTTCGTGATGCTGTGGTGATCGTTGCATCATCGTTCCAACGTCATGATCCTAATCTGTTTTCTGATTTTCGCGTGCTGCCTGCGCTCGAGCCAGGTGGCACACGTAAGAAGATCCCGGCATTTCGGCAGCCGAATAACGCGTGGTGGTTGCAACCAGTCAAACAGCCATTCAAGCGGTTCAAACTGCTTTGCAGTGCGCTTGCATCAAGTTGATAAAAAAAGAAAGAAAGTTACCGACACCAAAGTGACGGTGTTTTTATTGCGATAGCAATTATATGGACACTCAAAAGCAGATTTCTGCCGTCGGCGTCGTCGTCGCCGTCGCCGTCGCCGTGAGGTTCCGTATGACATCAATGGAGATGAAATCGTCGCCGCGCGCCGAACGCTGTATGATGATGATGATAAGTGGTTCTTGAGGGAAAGGGAAAGGTTGGCGCTATCTTCTGCAGCCCTTGAGGGAGCACGGCTCATGATAAGTGGTTCTTGAGGAAAAGGGAAAGGTTGGCGCTATCTTCTGCAGCCCTTGAGGGAGCACGGCTCAGCGCCAACGGGGAGGGGTAAGTGGGAGCGAAAGAAGGGATAGAGTGGAGTCGCCATGGCTGGGCGAAGCAAAACCGACAGGCATAGGCGGCACGTATCAGGCCGAGATGGAAGGCCTTGATGTGCTGCAGAGTCTGCAGGGGTGTTGTGCCAGGCCGGTCAGGCCCGGGGTGGGGTGGGAGGCCGTGAGGCCTTCCCGCTTGTAGAAATGTCCTTAGAGGCGTGCGGAGAGCCCTGACGAGTCAAGGAACTCCACGACGCCTCGAAGTGCAGAAAGGTGGTGTCGGCCGGGGAAGAGGAGATCTTCCTCCTTGCCAGAGGGGAGGCCCAGGCGGCGGAACTCCTGCAGGAGTGGGCCCCGCTGCTGGAGGTACGCCGGGCAGGCCAGCAGGAGATGTTCGATCGTCTCCGGCTCCCCGCAGGAGCTGCAGGCCGGGGACGTCGCTCGTCCCAGTCGGTAGCTGCGTGCTGCCGTCCAGCTGCAGCCGATGCGGAGCCGGAGAAGGAGCGAGGTCTCCCTGCGAGCCAGGCCTCGCTGGGGGAGTGGTCGTGGGGGGCATCCCAGTGCCACCCGTTTGTCTGGGTGGTGGGTCGCCAGGTGTCGCCGCAGCCTCAGTCCTGTGAAGTCGCCCTCCGTCACGGCCCGACTGAGGGGCACAGTGGTGTGGTGGGCGTCCTTCGCCAGGGTGTCGGCTGCCTCGTTGCCCGGGATCCCTACGTGGGCGGGGATCCAGTGCAGGGACACCGGGTGGCCTGCGTCCTGCAGCGCTGTCAGCCGGGTAGACAGCAGTGCGACTCCAAGGCTGGCGCTTTCTGGCCTCTGCAGGCCGAGGAGGGCTGCCTTGGAGTCGCAGAGGATGGCCGCTGGTACCCCAGGAAGCTCCTCGGAGAGTAGGTCGACGGCCAGGTGGAGGCCTGCCACCTCCGCTGCAGTCGAGCTGGCGTGTCTGGGCAGTCGACACTGCCTGCTCTTCTGCAGGGCTGGTGCCGTGCAGGCCGCCGTGGCAGAGCCGGTGTCCGGTACCACCGAACCGTCGACGTACACCAGGAGGTGGTCTCCGAGGGTCTCGTCCAGGAGGCAGGCGGCCGTCTGCTGCAGGGCGCAAGCGGGCGAGCGCCTCTTCGAAATCCCGGGCAGCTCCGTGGCGATGGGGACAGGAGGCCTCTGTGGTGGGGGCAGCACGGCTCAGCGCCAAACGCTGTATGTGCGAGTGAATGTGCGAGTGAAAGGGCGCGAGGGGCGCGCGCTTTCACGGGGAGGGAACGCATGGCGGAGAACAAACGCGCGTTCTGTGCCGTGCTCGCTTAAGGGCTGCAAAAGTTGGCGTCTCTTTCCTCCTTTACAATCACCATATATATAGAGCAAACGCGCCTTCTTCCGACGCACGAAAGGCCATGGGAGAGAGGGGGAGGGAAGGGAGGGAAGGGAGGCGACATTTAGCTGCGGCACCAAGTGCCTATTTACATCAGAGGCTCCGGCAACAGTCACCAACGCCGCACGCATTTTGAGCGAACGCGGGCAAAACGCCGACGGCGTCGACAACAGTTCTGCTTGTGGCCGGTGCTGCTGCATGTCCAAGTTTATACAGCTGATAAAGCTAATATCATTACTCCGTATAGCTCTCTACAAATTTGCTATCGCAATTGATGCTTGATCACCTTTCAGGTGAAACTGCGACAACTTTTTTAATGCTATTGCATTAAAAAGAAAATCGGTCATTGCATCGCCGTCATACTACCATTGCCACCATCGCTGTCGTAACTTTGCTGTTGCCGTAACGTCATATACACAGCTAGTGCGACACACAATTATGCAATTGCTCGCCTTACACAAACATGCTTGTAGATGGGCTTACGCTTTGCAGGACGCCAAACGATGCTAGGGGCGGAGCTTCTGCAGTTCTGTTACTGCACCAAGTAGTTTGACAGCGCTTGCCAGTGCTATTGATTTCTTTGAATAGACGCTGAATGAGGGTAACCTGTCTGTGCGACGGTTTTGTGTTTGCCCAAACGTGGAAGGTAAATCAGAAAAATAAGCCGAATTTAACACTCACTGCTGTAGCTTATTTTGTTTTATTGTATTATTCTGGTGTAATTGTGAGATCCACGTTCTCTCTGTCTCAACTTAAACTAACATGGCTGAGAATGTGGGACTTTTCTTCAGGAGAGCAGTTGGTCACACTTTGCCTCCGTAGCTTCTCCTTTATTGCCACAGAAACTTGTCCGCGAGAGAGCGAGAGAGAAAAAAAACTTTTATTTTTACGCCAACGTCTGGCGCGGTATCGCGTTAAACTAACGACTTGGCGAACTTCGCCTCGCATAGACTTCATCAGGTACGTCGATGTGCGTAATTTTTCCTGTTATATCAGACTGTTTTTTACTCGGTATTAGCATCAAAGAGAATGATTTGTTTAAAAGATACTTTGCAAATATGAAGTTTTTTCTGCATCGTGCCTTTGAGTCTAGTCTAACTATTTTGCCGAACGAATATATATGAAAGACAAAATGTTTATTAAGTGTCACGGTGGAGGCCGTTTATTGTAGGGCAAACATTCGCCGTCGTTCGAACTCATTGTTGAATGTGTACAGCATGTCTAAATATTATTAAATTCTTGAGTGGGAGCTGAAGTCGGTGCCATGGTATGCTCGATCAAAACGCACCTTGTGCGTTACTTAAAAGGGCGCCGCACTAGCTGTAGGCCGGTGACAATACAGCTGCTCGTTCTCTGAAAGCTTAAATTCTAAGCAATTTATAAAAGAAAAGCTCGTGGTTGCGGGCCAAAGTATTAGCATTGATGGAGTAGTGATATCCAAATATCCCAAACTATTTGCCAAGAGGTTCAAGTTTCATCCTAAAACTAGAGACCATTCAGCAGTATTCACAGCGGCGTTTACATGAATGCGACAGTAGCGGATCACATTTTCTAGCGCATCATGAGTAATAAGGTGCGCCAGCGTTTGCATGTCACGCATCACCCCTGGAACGATGGTGGCGGCACGCGGTGTCGCACATCGAAGGCAAAGCGGCGCTTCCACACGTTTCCGGCGCTCCGCCACGCCGCAGCTCGGCGAGCCAGCTGCTCCGCTACAAATTCCATTTCCCATAATTACTAATGCGATGCCATAGCCGTTTACATGCACTGCGAAAGTCCGCTTACTCGTGTCAATCAACCACTGTCTGGTGAATTATTGTGACGCGCTTTCCTAGCGCATTAGCCCCGTTTACATGGATGCGATGCGCTAAAAAATAGATGTAATATGATGCGATGCGAAACTTCCATTCATGTAAATGCGTCCTATGGGGCAAGATTGACCGTATTCAATCTGGAAGAAGTAAGAACGCAAAGCTTCTTGTTCTCCGCCACATGGTAATCGAATCCTTCGGTAAGATGGTGGTGGCCGGTCTCAGTTTTCGGATATCATCTCCACTCTAGATGCTTTCTTTAAAGCTCCTTCAAGTAAGTTAACAGAGTCGTGGCCCTTTTACCTAAGATCCATCTCGGCCGCTCGATCAAAACGACCAAGATGCATGTTTTCTCTTCAAGTTGTGCGTGCGTTCGTGGGGTCTTGTTATTAGCAGCGTGTACATGAATGCAACAGAAGGGTATCTTGTTAACTTTCAAGCGTATCGCATTTCATGTTGCGATGCCTATAGCGCCCGGGCCGCAAGGCTCCGTGCAAGGGTAGGGAGGGGAAGATGGCGTACTACTCCGGGCGGCCCCGGCGGCCGCCCAGGCCGCTGTCACTTATAAGCTCTCTATCTCGGAGACACAGTCCGCCGTGCACTGTGTTTTCGCGGCCGCCTGGAGTGGAACGCTCCCTTCCCCTCCCTACCCTCCCGCGGAGCGTTGCGAGCGACGGAAGACGGCGCGCTTCCCTCCCGCTTCCTTCCTTTCCGTGCTCCAGATAGTGCCGCGATCGCCGGCTCAGCCTCGCACGCTTTCAAGCGCCATGCAGCATACGGCGTGCGGCACCGATTTTATCGCTTTTGGACTGTACACGGAACGTGACGGCTACGGCAGAAATGCTCCTGTAGTGTCCCTAAAATTGCTATCGCAATAAAACACGAAAAGGGAAGTCTTAAAACATTTACAAGCAGTTCGTCGAAGCTGGCGTGTTGACTCGACGCCGCTGGCTCCGACGGTACGTAGGACGGTTCGCCAAGGGAACTGGCGTCGACGCTTCCGACGTCAGCTTGACTGTCCTGGCTCGAATGTGGCGACTAATAGAATATTTAAGTAAAGCAAAGTATAATAAATATTCAGTGGTTGGAGATCTGCCTGCACCCTGAAATGTCTTCCTTAGAGAAGTATGTGAAATAGTTTTACGACCCACAAAAAGCTATGCATTCATTTTCTACTGTCAAATAGCGTATTTGCGCCTCATTCAATTTCCTGCTCGCATGGAATACTGGATGTAGCATACTGTTATTTTCTTTCCGCAAAACAGCACCAAGCGATTTCTCCGACGCAACGGTGCGTGAAACAAACACATGCTCTAAGTAAGGTTAAAACAATAGGGAGTTCAGCCCTGGGCTGCTTGACCGTTTCAAGTGCGCAGTCTTGAGCTTTGGTTCATTCAAAATTTTGGCTAGCACCTTTATTTGTTTATTCCATGAGGTAATAAGTTATCTCCCCCCAATTTGGAATGAAGACTCCGTAAAATTTTGTCAGGCAAAGGAATGACTACTTTTTATGTTCGTTGGCGGGCTTGCTGTATATATTTTTTACAGAATGTCTTATTTTGGCGATATGTTACACATTCCTAGTTTGTGGATCCAAAACAATGTTTTAAAACCAAATTCACTATTCATTGGCAGAATGGTTATTTTGCACAGCTGTAGCGCATGTCTGAAATAATTTACCTAGTGAAATCAGGTGTTCTTCCCACGTGTCCTTTGTCACAAGAATATTGTCTCTTGGAAATGACGTGTGGCGGGGAGAAAAACTAGATAATGGGTTGTCGTCTGCTTTGGCTTGACATTCTGATGATATACAGCATGTTGGCACGGTATCGCGCTAACCGCCAATAAAGGCAGCAGAAGGACTTTTCCCACATCGTACTCTTGGTGCCGAAACCTGGGAACCCAGAGTTCATTCTCACGAGCTGATGCTTTTAATTTGGGATGTCTTTTTGCACCCAGATTGTCATTGAGCATGTCATGAACACGCTTACGTCTCGACGAAAACGGAATCATCTCCGCTGAACGTCGAGCTGGAAACTTTCATGATGGATGAGCAGGTGGCAGAAGACTACGATGCCATCATTCAATAGGAAGATGCTGCCACCAGTGCTTTGGCCCTGCTCGAGTACCATATGGACAAGCTCTAGTTTTCCGAATGGTCTTCATTGACGCAGCCACCTGGAGTAGCTGATGGAGACCAACCAGCGACCTCTTTTGTTAGGGAACAATATAATTTTCCATATTAAAGACTATGAAGTACTCTTCTCATAAGTTTCATAAACGCAGCTGCAGTAATCGTTAGCCCAAAATGCCTGTTCTTGAACTGAAATACCCATTTGTAGTGGAATACGGTGTCCTCTCTTTGGACATCTTCTCCATGCGAATTTGTCAGTAACCCTTCGCCTAGTCAAGCTCCTCAATTAGCTTCTTGCCCACCATTCGCGACGCGAAATTGCACTCTTGGTATTGACCCGGTGTCAGAAATTAACACATTGTTTAAACGCCTCAAACCTGCACAAGGTCTGTTAGAACCATCCCGTTTTTTTTACAACCACAAATGTGCCTTGTAAGCTAATGTAGACCTTTCTTCGATGCCCTGGAAAAACATCTCGTCGACTTTTTCTCAACACGCTTCTCAACCACAAGCGGCAAGTGCTATAGTTTAACGTACACTAGTGTGTCAGCCGTACTTTCTAACTTGTATTCGATATTATTTCAGCTGCCTAGAAGATAGGAGAACAGTTCGCTGTACTTTAGTAACTATGTTTTAAGCTCTGCTGCTTCCTAAGCTTCTAGAGAAGGATTATTGACTGCTCTTTCCATTCCCCATGCTTTTTTTGTAGCTGCAGGTTGTACTCCTACGTTGTCTCTCTTCCCTGACTACCATGCCGACAATTTGATGTGACAATTTGATGTAGAATACTTTCATCGAATCTGTAACCATGAGCACGTAAACCATCTTTTTCTTTTACTGCGCCCCTAGGAACAATTCGTTCAATAGCATCAGGAGTTTATTTCCATTACTGAGTGAGAGCAGAGATTGCTCTCCTCTATTTAGGCCTTTTTGACATACTTTTTCTCGTAGTGCCTTTTATAGCGTTTTTTCGCGCAGTTCTAACTCGTACGTGTACGACCATATCAAGCCAATAAGCGATGATGCGAAAGAAACCAGTCATGGAAATGACCCTCACTGTCACTGGCTAACACTGCCAGGGCTAGATCTAGTACACACAAATACCCAAGTGATTGACCGGATTGATGGCCGTCGCCGTAGCACAATTGGATGTGCAACGCACGCGTAATACGGAGGTTGTGGGTTCGGTTCCCACCGCCGCCAAGTTATGTTCTCGTCCACTTTTATTTTGCCCTTTTGTTCAGTATTTTCTACATTTAAATTAAAACAACAGTTAAATACCCCTTTGCTTTGGTTGGCTTTATTGCCTGCTGGTTTTATATGGTCGTGATCAACAAAAAAAAATATACATAGCGTTTCCCTTCTTCATGTACGTTTGCGCAGCTTTAAGTTCGCTGCCCAGCTCTTCATTTTACCATATCTCTTTGAGAACAGCTATAGGTCCTCTAACCGTACGTTCGTACGTCTCGAAAGGTGAGAAGACTTACCTCAAGGATCTGTTGGCAAGCCCCTGTATGCCGACAGGAGTGCTCCTATATATTCCTTCTATTCCGTTGGTCTTTCATGGCACGCCTTTTTATCATGTTCGGTAATGTGCCAGTGAATATACTGAGCGGGCAGTTTTTCATACGATGGTACGGCCTGGTGAGCAGCTCTTTGAAAAAGTACGCCCCATTGAATTGTATGCTGTATTTGACTATTGCACACTTATATACGAATGTACACCTTACGGTCGAAACAGTGCAAGTAGACAGACTGCTTGCATAGCGGCAAGCAACAGTAGGTGGCCAAGAAACGCAGTAAAAATTAGGAGGACGCTTAAGCATGGCCTTCAAGAGTGGAACGAGATAGCATTCAAAGATCCTTGACTTTCTCACACTTCCCGGCAACTGCAGCTTATGTAACCGTAATGTTTACCGGGAACGCTGGCGGTGAATGCTATGCACGAAGGCGCGCTTTCTGGTAGAAATGCGGTCTCTTTCATGTGCCGGCCTTCTTTTATTCTTTGCACCTGTAATATTTCAGCCTGAGAAGATTTAGAATAAAAGGCATGCGCTGTTGGTGTTTTGTTTCATGGCATTATTTGTGGGCTGTCACTTTCAAAACTTCCGAGGATTAACTTTGTAAAGAAAGCAAGACGAAGTGTGAGCAACTTTAGTGGCAAATATATTTTGGAGGGCCTGCGTGCTTGGGGATGACTCTCTCGGCCGCGGGCGGCAATGCCGACACCGACGCCGGATTTTCTGCGACACGGGGCCCTAAACGCTCTCGCGTTAATATACCGGAACCACGGCAGCTGGAGAGAAAAAAAAATCACAGCATATCCACGGGGTGAATGATGATGAGTGGGCGAAGCTCCGGAGGGAATAATCGGATCTCCCGCTTAAGGGGACGCTAGCACAAACGCGTTAGAGACGTGCAGTACTCTCTAGTAAGGGGGAGCGGCCACAGCGTCTTACGCAGCCATTTACACATGCCGGAACGTGCACCGCGTTTGCCGACGCCATCACATGACTGCTGAGAGAGTATACCCCCCGTATTCATAACGCTCCTCGACTTGAACTTGACTTGCCACCGCCTAGCGCAGCGCGTTCGAAACGCGTTGAAGGTAAGGCGGAGAGGCCACAGCGTCTTACACCACTTCTTACACCGGGCCGTACGCGCTAGCACAAACGCGTTAGAAACGCGCTAGAAACGCGGCCTTTCGTTAATGTTGGGTATTTATTGCCATCGTGGTGCTTGTGTCTATGTGTGCTTCGTGGCGTAGTGGGCTAACGCCCGCGCGCTCGGAAACGAGGGGTCCCTGGTTCGATTCCGCGCTACGGAAACAACTTCGGAATTTTTTTCTCAGACTGGTTACACACTACTACTACGACGAGGCACGAACGGGTGCCGCTTTAAGGAGCTTCGCCCCTAAAAAAAGGCCGACCCTTTTTTTTATCCAGCGGCCGTGCCAGAACATATACAAGCACGCGCAAGTTGCAGGCGCAAGTTGGAATCAGCTACGCAAGACAGGGATATGGAGATCGCAGGGCTCTGCCTTTGTCCTGCAGTGCACATAAATATAGGCTGATGATGGCGATGACACAAGCATGCGGTTGGTTAGGTGACTTGCTGCTAGAGTCGTTCCTGTCTATCCCTCGCATTAGCGGCCACAAACTGGCTTCACCTGACTGCTACACGAGTTGTCGGCGTTACGCATGCGTGATTCTTTGAGTTTCGTTGTAGACAATAAAGAGCGACAAGAAAACTAAGACAGCTGGCTGGCGACCGCCATCAATACGGGAGCAACTACTGCTATTGCTCTCGCAGCAAGAGATTTCTAAGGAATGACCATGAGGAAGAAAAAATGTGAAGCGGAAAAAGTCAACAAAAAGTTACAGTAACGTTTCATTTTGTGAATGCGGGTGAAGTGCAATCGTATGGGTGCTAAAGCGCACACGAAGCTAGCAGCCCTCGGTGCCCCTAGACCCTAGACTGTCCGAATCGCACGCGGCCGCGCAATACGCAACAGCCGCCTGAGTAGAAATCTCCCCCTGGTAGAAAGATGGCGTGCTACCTCCCCGCTGGCCTCCCTTGCTGGCACGAGATTGAGCTGCCATCGCCAGCTTACCGTCAGCACGCTTTAAACTCGCACATACAACATAAGGTGCGCGGGGACGATGCTACCACGAGGCGAACCCGGTACGTCCATTCCGCACACAGAACCAGTAGCAACTACCATAGTGGGTCAGCCCAGCGCGCCTCCGCCTTCCCTTCTCCGCGCGACGCGTCGCCTCTTTTCCTCCTAACCTGCTTCGCTCAAGGCCACCTAGACTTTCCTCTATCGCGCACCTTTGCACTTTGCCGCGCGCGATTCCCTTCTCCACCACCAGGCACCTTCCTCCTCCGGCACTCGGTACCCTCGCAGCTGCAAACATACCTTCGCCGATTTCACTGGCGGGCCACTTAAGCTCCCCCGTAATATTACCATAATCTACTACGCATCACACATGGATTACACGTGGATTCTGTTATGGTTTGAATGCAAGGTGGGCTCTCTATAGTTGAAAAGTATAATAAGGGTGAAATGAAGACGGAGACTATCGGCTTAAAAAGTTCGGACAAGATAAACGTTCTCTACGTTCCGCTGTCATGGCAAAAAAAAAAAAAAAAGATCATTTGGAATTTAGGCACCTCACTTACGAAACCAAAAAAGATGGCGGTTCGCTTCTATCGAGACGAGGTCACCAGCAGATAGAGAGTAAATAAGGAAGCAGGTCACGAGGAAGCGATTTGGCTTTTACACCCAACACCTCTCAGGGAAGTTTAAGGCTTTGACCCCGAAGGGCTTCCAATGCAAAAATATGTGATGACTTTGTTTAGTAGGTGCAACTTTCTGTGCTGCATTCAGTCTCAGCTTCGTGTTGGGTCGTTTATCGCTGAGTAAGGCTGTCTGCTGTCGCCACAAGATAAAGGCTGCCACTAAAATAAGAGACACGTTCTGTGACACATAGCGCGCCTTTATTATCCCACTTCGTTTAAGCTCTTGTGCATGCAAGCTTCACAAAACCAGCATACCCTCTCCAATTCAGTCCTCCATCTGCGCGGTTTATTCACCCATCAAATAAATCGCTTAGCAACCCTGAAACTGATTAACCCTGTTACCCAGCTAACTTTTAGCATTTGCCTCTCTTAACCGCCAGAGCGGCTTCATTATATCAGACATAATGAGAATCACTCGCGAATCCGCAACTTTTATAGCATTATAAAGGTAACATTCATCTCTTTAAGG